>NC_135808.1:127664931-127964931 GCF_964213995.1 Mustelus asterias | reverse complement strand
TGTAGATTCCTGGTCAGCTGAGTTATTTCTGGAGTTGGTTCAGCCAAAGACTCTGGCTCACGTTGCCTCACACACCAGATCCTAACCTCCTGACAAATCCCCAATTTTCTTGTACTGACTGCCCGGCTGAGATTTCCTGGACTTGGAAAGTAACCAAGGATCAGGATCACTTCAGGGTCCCGATTCCACCCACACCACCAGCACCAAGCTGGTCCAGAAGGTGTCGGTTACAATGCTGCCACAGGGAGCCACGCTCCATTCAGCATGGTGGTCGGGGTTTTGGTGTCGGAAGGGGCATTCGGCACAGCTCATGGAGATGACCGCCAGCTGTCTTCGTGGTTTGGACGCCTCCGAGAGAACAGCAGCAGGACTGGATTGGCAGCTGAACATTGAAGGAATCTTCAGTAGAAGAGGAGCAGATGCCATTGCATCAGGCACAGCAGTAGCAGAGGTATCAGTCTCCACGAACTGGCTGCAACAGCATGTCTTCTGCCTGAGGATACATGAGAATTCTTACCGGCACATGATTAACAGACCTCAAATATTTTTCAGTCCGGGCTTTGTGACACATGCAGGTGGCCTGTGCAGTACTGGGAAACTTGCCCATGTTCTGTGTTTGATTATGTGAGTCTGGTAACCAATCTATGCTCCCTGTGCTTGACTAGTTAAGCCTGGGTGTGGACTCAGAGCAAAGTAAACAGATGTGACAGAAGCTGCTAGAATCTGAGCTTTTTTTTATTCATTTGTGCGACATAGGCATCGCTGGCTGACCAGCCCTAGTTGCCCTTAAAGTTTATTTATTAGTGTCACAAGTAGACTTACGTTAACGCTGCAATGAAGTTGTGAAAATCCCCTGGTCGCCACACTCCGGCGCCTGTTGGGTACACTGAGGGAGAATTTAGCACGGCCAATGCACCTAACCAGCACGTCTTTCGGACTGTGGGTGGAAACCGGAGCATCCGGAGGAAACCCACGCAGACACGGGGAGAACGTGCAGACTCCACACAGACAGTGACCCAAGCCGGGAATCGAACCCTTGTCCCTGGCGCTGTGAGGCAGCAGTGCTAACCACTGTGCCGCTGTTGAGAAGGTGGTGGTGAGCTGCCTTCTTGAATCGCTGCAGTCCATGTGCTTTAGGTTGAGCCGCAATGTGTTAGTGAGGGAATTCCAGGAGTTTGACCCAGTGACTGCGAAGGAACGGCAATATATTTTCAAGTCAGGATGATGAGTGGCTTGGAGAGGAACGTGCAGGTGGTACAGCTGTGAGCTTGGATGCAGACATTTTGTGGCAGCAGAGATATTTTAAAACGACTGTGAATAAATCTAGTGCACATTTTGAAACCAGTGTCCATGTTACTCTGAGGAAAAACCAAATGTATGAAATATACAACAGCCTCTGTCCATGAAAATGGCCATTAATTGAGGCCTTAACTGTTTTAATTACCTGTCTGGCTCCTGATTCAGAGCTGGAATTTGCCCAGAGGCAGAAAGACATCAGACAGCCGTCACAATGCCCTCTCCTTCCCACCCCCCACCCCCCCCCGCCCCCGCCGCCAAAATCACTTTACAGCATTCCTAGCACCTGATTTTTATTTCTAAGCTTTCTCAGTAAACTACACAGCCTTTCTGATTCCCTCTGTTCCTCCAAAACCTTTGTCAAACTTTTTGATGGTGTACCACCTCCACCCAGCGCTTCCCTGCTCAATGACGGCTTTTCATGGAATCTTCTGGCACAGAATGAGGCCATTCGACCCACTGTGTCAGTGCCAGCTCCTTGAAAGAGCTATTCCGTTATTCCTATCCATCCTTGTCTTTCCCCACACTGCAAAGAGTTCATTTTTCTGTACATATTCCCTTTTGAAAATTCTGGTGAAATATTCCTCCCTCTCCCTTACAGTGATTAGCACTGCTGCCTCACAGCGCCAGCGACCTGGGTTCGAATCCTGGCTTGGGTCACTGTCTGTGCAGAGTCTGCACGTTCTCCCCATGTCTGCATGGGTTTCCTCCAGGTGGTCTGGTTTCCTCCCACAGTCTGAAAGACGTGCTGGTTAGGTGCATTGGCCACGCTAAATTCTCCCTCAGTGTACCCGAACAGGTGCTGGAGAATGGCAACTAAGGGATTTTCACAGTAACTTCATTGCAGTGTTAATGTAAGCCTTACTTGTGACACTAATAAATAACCTTAACTTTTCTCCTTATTTACCTTGTGAAAACGCTTCAGCTTTTTGGACAACTTTCTCCCCTTAACCTTGCGTGCTCTAAAGGGGAACAATCCAAATCTTTCTGCTTCAGGTTAAACACTCAAGGTGTAAGGCACTGTCTAAATGCAAGTTGTTGCTGTATTTGAATTCACCAATAAAAGTGCACCTTTTAACATCAATAAAGCAACTTAACAGCAGTTTGGTTTCTTTTTAAAGTGCTTTACTTTTCCGAAGATGTTCATTAACTCTTTGAGCTCTTCAATAAACCAGCAGTGAGCACAAGGAGCTGCAATTGGTGTTCTGTGACAGGAATATCAAAATGAAACGACACGATACATTTCGCCAGACTCTGTTATCGACCCAGAAATGATAAGGCAAGTTTCATTCACTGTTTAAGCACCTTAAAAAAACAAGTACATGTGTTTTTAAGGAATTATAATTGTACATTCACAGCAATACTTTCATGAACAGGTTAGCACTGGCAAATCTATACTTCGTGTAACCACTTTAATCGTGACTATCTAGTGTGTGCTTTTAGTAATCAATAAGGAAGTGCTGGGATGAAGAGCTGTGGAGCAGTCTATATATATTTTATATATATAATTTATGCATCTGGAGGTATAGATACAGATATATAAATATGTACACAGTCACATTATGGACTATAGAAAAGCAGACAATACAAAGCATATAAGCAGTTGCCAAATGAAACAACCGAGTTGTCTCGGGTTGCCACCTATGCTGTTTAAGTGTGGGGATTATCTCCAACATGTTAACATGATGGAGTGAATTGTTCTCCCACTGTGGAACCTGTGTGATTTTTGTAATCAGTGGAACAAACGTCTGAGGTTTCACAAAGAGAGGGGGAACAATTCACTCCCCCCATCCCAGGCAGTCAATGTGAAGATGAGCCCCTCTGAATTGTTTTTGGGTGCTTGGAGTCAACTGCACACCTTTGTCATTGATATTTTTTACTTTATTCATTCGTGGGGCATGGGCGTCGCTGGCTGGCCAGCATTTATTGCCCATCCCTAGTTACCGTCGCCAACCACATTGCTGCGGCTCTGGAGATTCCCAGTCATCACACGGGAAATTAGTCAGTAATTCGGGCATTTCACTTTCTGCACACCACTGGTTAATGAAATCTGTAAAATTCCTCTCTCTGCACTTTATCAACGTTGTGGGTTTTTATTTTTTCATGGAATCTGGGCTCTACCAGCATCTGTTGCCCTAGTTGCCCTCCAACTGAGTAGCCATTTCAGAGGGCAGCTAAGACTCAAGCACATTGCAGTGGGTCTGGAGTCACGTGTAGGCCAGATCAGGTAAGGATGGCAGATTTCCTTCCTGAAAGAACATCAGTGAACCAGATGGGTTTTTCTGACAATTGACAATGGTTTCATGGTCATCAGTAGATTCTTAATTCCAGATTTTTGTTTACTGAATTCAAATTCCACCATCTGCCGTGGCGGGATTCGAACCCGGGCACCCAGAACATTAGATGAGTTTCTGGATTAATAGGCCAGCAATAATACCACTAGGCCAAGGCCTGAACGGTGGGAAGCTTTTTCCCAGATCAGAAGTGACGTCCACGAGGGGTCACGGGCTCAAGGTGAGATGGACGAAGTATAACTCAGATATTAGAGGGATGTTTTTTACACAGAGGGTGGTGGGGGCCTGGAATGCGCTGCCAAGTAGGGTGGTGGAGGCAGACACGCTGACATCGTTTAAGACTTACCTGGATAGTCACATGAGCAGCCTGGGAATGGAGGGATACAAACGATTGGTCTAGTTGGACCAATGAGCGGCACAGGCTTGGAGGGCCGAAGGGCCTGTTTCCTGTGCTGAACTGTTCTTTGTTCTTTGTTCCCCTTATATACTGGTCATTATGCTCTTAATAAATCCCTGCCAGTTATTTTCAATGCAGTCAGTAATTTCATAGAATGTGCAGCACTGAGACAGACTCTTCAACCCAACTGGTCTATGCTGCTGTTTATGCTCCACACAAACCTCCTCCCACCTTCCTTCCCCTATCCCGAAGAACATAACTTTCTATTCCTTACTTCCTCATGTGCTTATCCAGCATTCCTTTGAATGTAACTCTACATAGGGAAGGTGGTGGCCTGATAGTATTGTCACTGCACTAGTAATCCAGACACCCTGCGTAATTCTCTGGGGATCTGGGTTCGAATTGCACTATGGAATTTGAAAAGTCTAATGATGACCATGGAAGCTATCTGATTCACCAACATCCTTTAGGGAAGAAAATCTGTCGTCCTTACCTGGTCTGGACTACATGTGACTCCAGACCCACTGCAATGTGGGTTGTGTCTTAGCTGCAATGTGATTGAGTCTTAGCTGCCCTCTAAAATGGCTACTCAGTTGGAGGGCAACTAGGGATGGGTAACAGACGTTGGTAAAGCCCAGATCTCATGAAAGAATAAAAACCCACAATGTTGATAAAGTGCAGAGTTTTACAGATTTCATTAACCAGTGGTGTGCAGAGAATGAAATGCCCACAATACTGACTAATGTCCCGTGTGATGACTGGAAACATCAGCAAAGGAAACATCAGAACTCAAGATATGATTGCCTCCCTGCGCATTGTATGCCCCAATATTACCCCAATCTATGCCCCATTTCCCTTTCTCCACCTCATCCTACTGTCTTCATCTTCCTTCTCCCACTTTGCCTGCATTGACACTATCCCATTCTTTCCCCACTATTTACCATCCACTCCTCTGTCTCAGTACAATTCATACTCTGGCCCTCCCTGTAGCACCTTTGCTTTGACTGTATCCCAAACTTGCCCTCATCCCCTTCCTCTCAACATCCAATTCCCTCTCTGACTCTATCTACTCAACATTGCCCCAACCCTATTGCAAACCGGCCCCCGCTCTCCCTCTGTTCCAACCACAATGCTTTTATTATCCCACCTCCTACTCCAACCCTAATCTACCCCCCCAAACCAAACTTTATTCCATCCCTTTGCCCCATCTCTGTCCCACCCTCTGTCCCATAGTAACCTCCATCCTGCTTTTATCTCGTGCTCTGTCTGGAAATAAGGTTTATTAAAGGTGGCAACCCTAACAGTACAGTATTCCTGCTGGTTAACCTCGTAACCAGAAAGGAATAACAACATGACAGACAATCCAAAGTTTCACAAAGTTTATTGCAGGTAATATAGATGCAGGAGTACACGCCCTCCCCCGTGGCCAATCAAAATCATTCATAATTTCAACTGGAATCTCCAAGCTGGCTACCAACCTGCCAATGCGGACACCATCTTAAAAAGACTTTGTAAAGTTTCTGGATACTGTCCTTTGGAAACCTCCCTGAGTCTATAATTCATTATAGGCACCATGCAACATGTTCCGTCGTCTTTGTCTCAGGATAGGTGCTTCTTCACCGCTTCCCCTGTTGCAGGACAAGAACAGATTCGCTTCGCTGTACCCTGTCTGGTCCCCACCGTGAGGTGAAACCAATTCCCAGGACCACTGTGCGCATTGAACCCAGCTGTGTGAAAGCTAACATGTGAACACGAGTTTATATAACTCCTGTTATTTTTTCATTCAGCCGTGTAGCTGGCTAGATTTAATTCGATTTATTATTGTCACACGTATTGAGATACAGTGAAAGGTATTGTTTCTTGCTCGCTATACAGACTCATCATAGAATCCTACAGTGCAGAAGGAGGCCATTTGGGCCATCGGATCTGCACCGTTCACAATCCCACCCAGGCCCTTTTCCTGTAATGCCATATATTTACCCTGCTAATCCCCCAGGGTCATTTTAGCACGGCCAATCAACCCGATCCGCACATCTTTGGACTGTGGGAGGAAACCGGAGCACCCGGAGGAAACCCACGCAGACACCACCGGAGAACGTGCAGACTCCGCACAACGACCCGAGGCTGGAATTGAACCCGGGTCACTGGCGCTGTGAGGCAGCAGTGCTAACCACTGTGCCACCGTGCCACCCAGACAAAGCATACTGTACATAGAGACAGAAAGGCGAGGGTGCAGAATTTAGTGTTACATTCATAGCTAGAGGGTAACGAAAGATCAGGATGTGTGCGTGCGTGTGTGTTGTGCATAAGGTATGCATGAAACAACAATTGAACTTTCCTATGTCAACAGTCACAGTGTAGTTGCAGCCTCTGGTCACTAGATGGCTTTGTGAGGCAAGTCACTGAATTCTCTCCCAATTCTTGTTGGCAACTTGTTTTCTAGAAATTGACAGTGGGTAATGTCCTGGGGAAATAAGATACTGTACATTTGTAGTTTTATAGTATTCGTTAGCGGCAGTTTTTCTGTAAAGGGTTGTAGGCTTTATGACCCTGTCACTGTGCGTTTTTAAAATTAATTCACAGGATGTGGGCTTCGCTGGTTAGGTCAGCATTTATTGCCCAGCCCTAATTGCCTTTGAGAAGGTGGTGCCTGTGATGTGGGTACACCGACAGTACTGTGCGTCTGCTGCCCTTGTCCTGCTAGATGGTAGATGTTGTTGACGTAGAAGGTGCTTTCAAGGGAGCTTTGGTGAGTTGCTGCAGTGTAATATCCCATCAGCTATTCTTACTCAATGCTCTTTGCACAGGGCACACCTACAGAGTCCTGTGACTGACACGGATAATTCAGGCCCCGATTAATCACATTGCTGATACTAACAGATCTTGGCATCCTGATTTTGGAGTTATCTACCATAAAAAGAAAGATCTTAGTGCCTTCCACAACCCCAGGATTTCTCAAATTGTTTACAGATAATTCAATGCTTTAGAAGTGTTGGAATGGAGGAAAGATTGCAGCCAGTGTGCACAGAAGAGCAATGAGATGGATAACATGATTATCTATTTGTAATGGTAAAAATTTGTAAAGCCCACCAGCGCCTCTACTTTCGCAAGAGGCTAAGGAAATTTGGCAGGCCCGCTACACCTCTCACCAACTTTTACACGCCCAATGTACTCACACCCGCGTCCATCTCGAACGTACTCACACCCGCGTCCACCCCAACATACTCACACCCGCGTCAACCATTGAAAAATTCTTTCTGGTTGTATCACAGCTTGGTCTGGCTCCTGCTCTGACCAAGATCACAAGAAACTACAAAAGGTCGTGAATGTAGCCCAGTGCATCACGCAAACCAGCCTCCCATCCATTGACTCTGTCTACACTTCCCACTGCCTCAGCAAAGCAGCCAGCATAATTATCCCACGCACCCCGGACATTCTCTCTCCCACCTCCTTCTGTCGGGAAAAAGATACAAAATTCTGAGGTCACGTATCAACCGACTCAAGAACAGCTTCTTCCCTGCTGCCATCAGACTTTTGAATGGACCTACCTTCCATTAAGTTGATCTTTCTCTACACTCCAGCTATAACTGTAATACTACATTCTGCACTCTCTCGTTTCCTTCCCTATGAACAGTATGCTTTGCCTGTACAGCGCGCAAGAAACAATACTTTTCACTGTATGCTAACATATGTGACAATAATAAATCAAATAAATTTGATTTATTAGTCACAAGTAGGCTTACATTAATACTGCAATGAAGTTACAGTGAAAATCCCCTCAAATAAATCAAATCAAATGGTTTTGGTTGAGGGATAGGTATTCGCGAGAACACTAGGGAGAGCTGCCTCATTCTTTGTCGAACTTGTGGTGTGAGATCCATCAGGTCCTCCCCAGAGGGTACACCGGGCATCAGTTTAATAAACACCCCATGCGAAAGACAAACAAGCAGCGAATAAAAAACACAAAATGATATGTGCTTCGAGGGCCATTTTGCCAATCCTTGGGGGCTGCAAGTGGCCCATGGGTCACAGTTTACAGATAGGCTTGCGCTAAGCATTCACACGATAACTTTCACACACGGGTTCAACGTCTTGGTTTACTGAGCATATCCTTCCAGGCCTCCGTTGGGCAGGGGGATTCCAACGTACCCATTCAGGTGCCTCAGGCTGTCCGTTCCGAGATATGCCATCAGGAGCTCAGTGCGACGCTGGATCAAGTGGAGGATGTCCTCAGCGAGACATTCAGTGCTGGTGTATCTCACCTTCTCAAAATCAAAGATGTCCTTCAAGAAGAAAAGAACCTGTTCCTGGAAAAGATCGCAAAAATATCTCTCAGCTTATCAACTGCAAAACTTCAAAGATGCCCAGCGATGTGCAGGTTGGGAGGGTCGCCCATGCTAAATTGCCCCTTCGTGTCCAAGGATGTGTCGGTTAGGTGGATTAGCCAGGGTAAATACGCAGGGTTACGGTGATGGGGCTGGTGGAATGGGCCTGGCTAAGATGTTCTTTTGGACAGCTGGTGCAGACCCGATGGCCCGAATGGCCTCCTTCTGCACTGTAGGGATTCTATGATTCATCTAACAACACAGTGGTTAGCACTGCTGCCTCACAGTGCCAGGATCCGGGTCCAATTCCAGCTTTGGGTCACTGTCTGTGTGGAGTTTGCACATTCCCCCCGTGTCTGCGTGGGTTTCCTCCGGGTGCTCCGGTTTCCTCCCACAGTCCAAAGATGTGCGGGTTAGGTTGATTAGCCATGCTGAATTGCCCCTTAGTGTCAGGGGGACTAGCAAGGTAAATAAATGCCGCTACAGGGATAGGGCCTGGGTGGGATTGTTGTCGGTGCAGACTCAATGGGCCGAAAGGCTTCCTACTGCACTGTAGGATTCTATGAATCATCTAACAACAACACTGCTCTACAATGAACCTGCTGTTAATTCTGCTTTTGGCCTGTTTTGGCGATTAGGATGTGTCTTAAAGGTCCCATAGTGCTATTCAATGTAAGGCCTCCTCCCAGTGTTCCTGCCAACATTAAACCAACATCATTAAAAAAATAAACAGATTAGTTGCCATGTAAAATGGTTGTTTTCCAGTGCAAAGAAATTATTGCCTTTCAAACATCACAGGATAAATGCACTAGATTGATACCACAGGAACTGCAGTTTCACCCCCCACCCAGAGCCTGTTCCCCCATTTCAAATAGATCCGAGTTGATGTACCTCAGTTCTATTCAATCACCTTAGTTCGAGACGCTTGATGCCCCTACCGAAAAATCTTTCAATCTCAAGTTTTGAAAGCTCCGAAACACAAGTCTAGTCTTTGTACATAAACCTCTCGACCCTGGTGAAGCTGCACTGCATCCTGTAATAACTTCAATTAGGCCATTGAGGTTGGCCTATTAGAGTATGAACTCCCTGATTAAGGATCCAATTGATGGGCCATTCAGGGAGTCTTTGCCTTGTATTTAACCGGGAATGTCAGTTTCTCTGACTCCCCCGGAGGTAGACTGCTGACTGCGAGCACTCTGTGTACTGCTGCTAGAGTTTGTAAAGAAAGGGATTTTGATGAAGGGACTTCTGCCTCTGAAGACTTATTACACATCCCCAATCAGGACAATATATTCTTCGTGAGATATGATGCAATCTAATACAAGACTTTGACAGGCAAAAGGATCTGTGTGTACAGGTACACAGGTCACTGAAAGTGGCAACGCAGGTGGAGAAGGTAGTCAAGAAGGCATACGGCATGCTTGCCTTCATCGGCCGGGGCATTGAGTTTAAAAATTGGCAAGTCATGTTTCAGCTTTATAGAACCTTAGTAAGGCCGCACTTGGAATATAGTGTTCAATTCTGGTCACTGCACTACCAGAAGGATGTGGAAACTTTGGAGAGGGTACAGAAAAGATTTACCAGGATGTTGCCTGGTATGGAGGGCATTAGCTATGAGGAGAGGTTGGAGAAACTTGGTTTGTTCGCCCTGGAACGACAGAGGTTGAGGGGCGACCTGATAGAAGTCTACAAGATTATGAGGGGCATGGACAGTGTGGATAGTCAGAAGCTTTTTCCCAGGGTGGAAGAGTCAATTACTAGGGGGCATAGGTTTGAGATGCAAGGGGCAAGGTTTAAAGGAGATGCACGAGGCAGATTTTTTACACAGAGAGTGGTGAGTGGCTGGAACTTGTTGCCGGGGGAGGGAGTGGAAGCGGATACGGTAGTGACTTTTAAGGGGCGTCTTGACAAACACATGAATAGGATGGGGATAGAGGGATATGGTCCCCGGAAGGGTAGGGGATTTTAGTTCAGTCAGGCAGCATGGTCGGTGCAGGCTTGGAGGGCCGAAGGGCCTGTTCCTGTGCTGTAATTTTCTTTGTTCTTTGTTTGTAGAATTGGAGTACAATCCTCACCCCACTTCCTAATCCAGTGCCCTCGAGATAAAGAGGGTCTCTATCGCTCCCATTAACATGCACAAAATCTCCCCCTGCCCCTTTACCCCACCCTACTGAAAGAAAGTGGCTTCATGCACAAGGTCACCAACTAACGTTTTCAAAGACAAAGGGCTGAAAGTTCAAATTCAACGGAAAGGAAAAGATGGAAATACCTTAAAGAAGCAGCACAAATCGTAGAGGGAGTCTCTGGGTCCTAAGAAGCCCCAGGCCAAGATTGGGCTGATGTGCTCACAAACAGCGTAGAAATGAGCGATGAAGCCATTGGGGACCTGTCAGAGTCAAAGCACACAAGAGAGAAAGAGAGCTGACTAAAGCTTCAGGCGAAGGAAATTCGACATGTCCGCTACAACTCTCACCAATCTTTACAGATGCACCATAGAAAGCATTCTTTCTGGTTGTATCACAGCTCCTGCTCTGCCCAAGACCGCAAGAAACTACAACTGTGAACGAAGCCCAGTCCATCGCGCAAACCAGCCTCCCATCCATTTATTCCTTCTACACTTCCCGCTCCCTCGGAAAAGCAGCCAACATAATTAAGGACCCCGGACAAACTCTCTTCCACCTTCTTCCATTGGGAAAAAGACACGTACCAACAGTCTCAAGAACAGCTTTTCCCTGCTGACATCAGACTTTTGAATGGTCCTATCACATATTCAGTTGATCTTTCTCTACACCCTAGCTAGAACATAGAACATAGAACATAGAACATTACAGCGCAGAACAGGCCCTTCGGCCCACGATGTTGCACCGACCAGTTAAAAAAAAAAACTGTGACCCTCCAACCTAAACCAATTTCTTTTCGTCCATGAACCTATCTACGGATCTCTTAAACGCCCCCAAACTAGGCGCATTTACTACTGATGCTGGCAGGGCATTCCAATCCCTCACCACCCTCTGGGTAAAGAACCTACCCCTGACATCGGTTCTATAACTACCCCCCCTCAATTTAAAGCCATGCCCCCTCGTGCTGGATTTCTCCATCAGAGGAAAAAGGCTATCACTATCCACCCTATCTAAACCTCTAATCATCTTATATGTTTCAATAAGATCCCCTCTTAGCCGCCGCCTTTCCAGCGAAAACAATCCCAAATCCCTCAGCCTCTCCTCATAGGATCTCCCCTCCATACCAGGCAACATCCTGGTAAACCTCCTCTGCACCCTCTCCAAAGCCTCCACATCCTTCCTGTAATGTGGGGACCAGAACTGCACACAGTACTCCAAGTGCGGCCGCACCAGAGTTGTGTACAGTTGCAACATAACGCTACGACTCCTAAATTCAATCCCCCTACCAATAAACGCCAAGACACCATATGCCTTCTTAACAACCTTATCTACTTGATTCCCAACTTTCAGGGATCTATGCACACATACACCTAGATCCCTCTGCTCCTCCACACTATTCAAAGTCCTCCCGTTAGCCCTATACTCAACACATCTGTTATTCCTACCAAAGTGAATTACCTCACACTTCTCCGCATTAAACTCCATCCGCCACCTCTCGGCCCAACTTTGCAACCTGTCTAAGTCTTCCTGCAAACTACGACACCCTTCCTCACTGTCTACCACACCACCGACTTTGGTGTCATCAGCAAATTTGCTAATCCACCCAACTATACCCTCATCCAGATCATTAATAAATATTACAAACAGCAGTGGCCCCAAAACAGATCCCTGAGGTACACCACTTGTAACCGCACTCCATGATGAATATTTACTATCAACCACCACCCTCTGTTTCCTATCCGCTAGCCAATTCCTGATCCAATTTCCTAGATCACCCCCAATCCCATACATCTGCATTTTCTGCAGAAGCCTACCATGGTGAACCTTATCAAACGCCTTACTAAAATCCATAAATACCACGTCCACTGCCTTGCCCCCATCCACCTCCTTGGTCACTTTCTCAAAAAACTCAATAAGGTTAGTAAGGCACGACCTACCTGCCACAAAACCATGCTGACTATCACCTATCAATTCATTACTCTCCAAATAACTATAAATCCTATCCCTTATAATTTTTTCCAACATCTTGCCGACAACAGAAGTGAGACTCACCGGTCTATAATTCCCGGGGAAGTCTCTGTTCCCCTTCTTAAACAATGGGACAACATTCGCTAACCTCCAATCTTCTGGTACTATACCAGAGGCCAACGACGACCTGTGACCGGAACACTACATTCTGCACTTTCTCTCCTTTCCTTCTCCCCTACGAACTCTATGAACGGTATGTTTTGTCTGAATAGCGCGTAAGGAACAGTACTTTTCACTGTATCCCAGTATGTGTGACAATAATAAATCAAATCAACCTGGAGCTCAGGAGAACAATAAATTTTCTCAACATTACTGGCAGAGATTAACACATGTCGGTCACTAATCAAAGACTCCTCTCAATGCTGAGTTGAATAGAGCGGTACAGTAGCACAGTGGTTAAGCATTGCTGCCTCACAGCTCCAAGGACCTGGATTCGATTCCCGGCTCGGGTCACTGTCTGTGTGGAGTCTGCACTTCTCCCCGTGTCTGCGTGGGTTTCCTCCGGGTGCTCCGATTTCCTCCCACAATCCAAAGATGTGCAGGTTAGGTGGATTGACCATGATAAATTGCCCCTTAGTGTCAGGGTGGGGTAATTATGTGGAGTTATATGGATAGGGCCTTGGTGAGATTGTTGCTAGTGCAGGCTTGGTGGGCCGAATGGCCTCCTTCTGCACTGTAGGGATTCTATGATTTAAATGGGATTGGCAGCCCATTGTACAACCCCACTGATTACCCTCTTTATGGGTGCCTGACCAGCTATTGCGTATTCTGTAACTTCACTCCCACCCAAGCTGAACTACAAGCCACCTTATGGTACTCTGTCTCCACAGGGTACGTGTGAGGGTCTGTGCTCTTTGGAAACTGTCGAGTGCACCATGGAGTATTTCTGGTTGTTATAGAATGGGGAAAATGGAAAACTCCAAACCGACAGTGCATCTGAATTTGTACTGTATAAATGCTGTTTATAATTTCTGACAGATTTTGAATAGTTATGTTCCTCATACCCACCTTCATCTGCTGTTTCTTGCTTTTCAGAACGGACCAACAACTTGAAGCCACAGCCTGGAAGAAAGGAATAAAATAAAACAGGTGAAAATGATTGATCATCTTGCAACTCAGATTGAAAGAACGTGCATTTGTATAGCGCCTTTCACAACCTCGTCACGGCCAATGAGTTACTCTTGAAGAGTGGCTGCTGTTATTCTGCTGTGCGAAAGGGGCAACTAATTTCAACACAGCAAGATCCCACAAATAATGGTCGGATCATCTTGTTTCTGGTGATGTTGGTTGAGGGATGAATACCGGCCAGGACACAGGGGGAGAACTTCCTTGCTCCACTTTGATATAGTGTCATGGGATCTTTACAACAAGCCAACAGGGTAGGCTTCTGTTTATGACTCATAGAACATAGAACAGTACAGCATGGGAACAGGCACTTCAGCCCACGATGTTGTGCCGAACATGAATTAAACTAATTCCTTCTGACTGCCCTTGGTCCATATTCCTCTATTCATTCCATCGACACGTGCGTATCTAAAAGCTACTTAAATGCCCCTATCGTATCTGCCTCCACCACCACCCCAGGCAGCGCGTTCGTCTGAAAACTGGCTCCAACAGCAAGGCAGCATTCCTTCAAATACTGCGCTGGAATGTCAGCCTAGATTTTGTGCTGAGGCCTTTGGAAAGGGATTGGAACCCACCACCTTTGACTCAAAGTGCTGCCAAACGAGGGCCACTAAGAAACCAAAGGGGCAAAAGCTCCGCCGTGCACCTTCTCTTTGAGCTGTTGGAATGGATGAAATGACCGATTTTCTCAGAATGTGTCAGGAGGAGGCGCTACGTCCAATTGGCTCAGGTGGGCAACACTTACACAAGACGGGCAGTTACAAGTGGTTAGCACCGCTGCCTCACAGTGCCAGGGACCCGGGTCCGATTCCCGGGCTTGGCTCACTGTCTGTGCGTGAGTCTGCACGTTCTCCCCGTGTCTGCATGGGTTTTCTCCCGGTGCTCCAGTTTCCTCCCACAGTCTGAAAGACGTGCTGGTTAGATGCATTGGCCGTGCTAAATTCTCCCTCAGTGTACCCGGACAGGCGCTGGAGTGTGGTGACTAGGGAATTTTCACAGTAACTTCATTGCAGCGTTAATATAAGCCAACTTGTGACATTAATCAATAAACTTTAAACTTTAGGCATTCTGCTCCAGCTGCACTTGAAGCCATTTGTGTAGTTGACCTGCCAAACTTAACATTTTGCAATACTTCTGAAGGTTCTTTTCTGAAACTAGTCTCTCTGGGTCCCAAGGTACAGTTTTTATACTTAGGGAAGAGTTAGAGAACTCGGGAAGGGGCTAACTTAGACCTGGTTCTGGGAAATGAGCCCAGACAGGTGATTGATATCTCGTTGGGGAACCATTTTGGGAGCAGAGATCACAATTCTATAGGTTTCAAGATACTTGTAGAAAAGGATAGAAGTAGCCTCAGAGTGAAAGTACTAAATTGGGGGAAGGCTAACTATGACAGTATTAGACAGCAGTTAGGGAATGGAGACTGGGGCGGCTGTTTGAGGGTAAATCCACATCCGATATGTGGGAGCCTTTTAAAAGTCAGTTGTTAACAATTCAGGACAAGTATGTCCCTGTAAAATGAAGGATAAAGATGGCAAGATTCGGGAACCCTGGATGACAAGAGAGATAGTGAGCTTAGTGAAAAAGAAAAAGGAGGTATACATAAATTTCAGGAAATTGAAAATGGATAAGGCTCTTGAGGAGTGCAAAGATAGCAGGAAAGAGCTTAACAGGGACTTAGGAGGGCAAAAGAGGCCATGAAATGTCCTTGGCAGGCTGGATTAAGGAGAATCCCAAGGCATTTTATGCATATATAAGGAGTAAGAGGGTAGCTAAGGAAAGGGTAGGTCCACTCAAGGACAGTGGAGGGAATTTGTGTGTGGAACCAGATGAGGTGGGTGAGGTCCTTAATGAGTACTTTGCATCAGTATTCACAAAGGAGAAGGATGTGGTGGATGGGGAGTGTAGAAAGGAGGATGGTGACGTTCTAGGGTATGTTGAGATAAAAAGAGAGGAGCTATTGGAGGTTTTGAAAAACATGAAGGTGGGCAAGTCCCCAGGGCCAGATAGGGTCTATCCCAGAATACTGAGAGAGGCGAGGTAAGAAATTGCTGAGGCCTTGGCCAAAATCTTTATGTCTTCTTTAGCCATGGGTGAGGTACCATAGGATTGGAGAGTAGCTAACATTGTTCCTCTGGTTAAAAAGGGCAGGAGAGACAATCTGGGAAATTATAGGCCTGTGAGCCTTACATCAGTGGTGGGGAAATTACTAGAGAAGATTCTTAGGGACAGGGTGCACTCACATTTGGAACAGAATAGGCTTATTCGTGATAGACAGCATGGTTTTGTGAAGGGGAGGTCGTGTCTCACAAATTTGATTGAGTTCTTTGAGGAAGTGACATGAAAAATTGATCAGGGAAGGGCAGTGGATGTTGTGTACATGGACTTTAGTAAAGCCTTCGATAAGGTTCCTCATGGCTGGCTGATACAGAAGGTGAAAGGGGCAAGACTTCTTGAGAAAGTGAGAGGGCATGGGATCCAAGGGGCTGTTGCCTTGTGGATCCAGAACTGGCTTGCCTGCAGAAGGCAGAGAGTGGCTGTGGAGGGGTCTTTCTCTGCATGGAGGTCAGTGACCAGTGGAGTGCCCCAGGGATCTGTTCTGGGACCCTTGCTGTTTGTCATTTTCATAAATGACCTGGATGAGGAAGTGGAGGGATGGGTTGGTAAGTTTGCTGACGACACCAAGGTAGGTGGTGTTGTGGATAGTTTGGAGGGATGTCAGAAGTTGCAGCGAGACATAGATAGAATGCAAGACTGGGCGGAGAAGTGGCAGATGGACTTCAACCCGGATAAGTGTGTGGTGATCCATTTTGGCAGATCCAATGGGATGAAGCAGCAGTATAATATGATGGGTACCATTCTTAGCAGTGTAGAGGATCAGAAGGACCTTGGGGTCCGGGTCCATAGGACTCTTAAATCGGCCTCGCAGGTGGAGGATGCGGTCAAGAAGGCGTACGGCGTACTGGCCTTCATTAATCGAGGGATTGAGTTTAGGAGTCGGGAGATAATGCTGCAGCTTTATAGGACCCTGGTTAGACCCCACTTGGAGTACTGCGCGCAGTTCTGGTCACCTCATTACAGGAAAGATGTTGAAGCCATTGAAAGGGTGCAGAGGAGATTTACAAGGATGTTGCCTGGATTGGGGGGCATGCCTTATGAGGATCGGTTGAGGGAGCTTGGTCTCTTCTCCCTGGAGAGACGAAGGATGAGAGGTGACCTGATAGAGGTTTACAAGATGTTGAGAGGTCTGGATAGGGTAGACTCTCAGAGGCTATTTCCAAGGGCTGAAATGGTTGCTACGAGAGGACACAGGTTTAAGGTGCTGGGGGGTAGGTACAGAGGAGATGTCAGGGGTAAGTTTTTCACTCAGAGGGTGGTGGGTGAGTGGAATCGGCTGACGTCGGTGGTGGTGGAGGCAAACTCGTTGGGGTCTTTTAAGAGACTTCTGGATGAGTACATGGGATTTAATGGGATTGAGGGCTATAGATAGGCCTAGAGGTGGGGATGTGATCGGCGCAACTTGTGGGCCGAAGGGCCTGTTTGTGCTGTGGCTTTCTATGTTCTATGTGAAGTCATATAGAATCCAAGGTGAGCTGGTAAGATGGATACAAAACTGGCTTGGGCATAGAAAGCAGAGAGTAGCAGTGGGAGGATACTTTTCTAACTGGAGATCTGTGACAAGCGGTGTTCCACAATGATCAGTGCTGGGGCCTAAGTTGTTTGTAATATATATAAATGATTTGGAGGAAAATGTAGGTGGTCTGATTCATAAGAACATAAGAACATAAGAAATAGGAGCAGGAGTAGGCCATCTGGCCCTTCGAGCCTGCCCCGCCATTCAACAAGATCATGGCTGATCTGAAGCGAATCAGTTCCACTTACCCGCCTGCTCTCCATAACCCCTAATTCCCATATCGATCAGAAAATTATCTACCCATGATTTAAACATATTCAACGAGGAAATTCGTAAATTTGCAGATGATACAAAAATTGGGGGAGGAGCGGATTGTGAGGAGGATTGTCAGAGGATACAGCAGGATATAAATCGGCTGGAGACCTGGGCCGAAAGATTTGGTCCCCTTATTTAAGAAGGGATATATTAGCTTTGGAGGGGGTACAGAGAAGGTTGACCAGGTTGATTCCGGAGATGAGAGGGTTAGCTTATGAGGAGAGATTGAGCGGACTGGGCTTGTACTCATTGGAGTTTAGAAGGTTGAGGGGAGATCTTGTAGAGACATATAAGATAATGAAGGGGCTAGACAGGGTAGAAGCAGTGAGGTTATTTCCACTTACAATGGAAACAAGAACTAGGGGGCATAGCCTCAAAATACAGGGGAGTCAATTTAGAACAGAGTTGAGGAGGAACTTCTTCTCCCAGAGGGTAGTGAATCTTTGGAATTCTCTGCCCAATGAAGCAGTAGAGGCTACCTCGTTAAATGTGTTTAAGTCACAGATAGATAGATTTTTAACCATTAAGGGAATTAAGGGTTATGGGGAGCGGGCGGGTAAGTGGAACTGAACCCACTATCAGATCAGCCATGATCTTATTGAATGGCGGAGCAGGCTTGAGGGGCTAGATGGCCTACTCCTGCTCCTATTTCTTATGTTCTTATGGAATTTAACCTGAACAAATATGAGGTGATGTGATTTGGAAGGCCTACTACAGAAGGAAAGTATACAGTAAATGGTAGAGCCCTTAGAAACATTAGAATATTGTTGCAAAGTAAATTTTGTGAAGTGTGGTCCCTTTAAAAGCTGGTTTTGTGTTCAGTGCTTGGAGGTTTAAAATGCAGGTGCATACAGGGTACACAGACTGGAACATTTGTATCAAAGCCCAAGCATCAGGGTTGCCATGGTAACAGGCTTTGTAGGTTTTGAATTCATTCTACCAGTTTAAAGAAGGTACTCAACTACCAGGAACCTATCAAATTTGAATTTGTTGTTGTTGACATCATCAGACCAATCCCGTTGTAGAAAACTTAATAAGTCATCACAGTTATAAACAGGTGATCAACTGCCTGCCTGCAGTTCAACTGAAGAGCTGCCACTTCTCAAAGCCCTGAGGGGGAAAGAACAGCTCTCAGCCAGCTGCAAATATCTCTTGAGAGAACTCTCCATCTATCTAACCAAGGGTACCAAATCAGAAAGAGCTTACAGACAGCGGAACTCCAAAAGAAAGAAGAACTCCAAAAGTTTTCCAAAGCCACAAAACCCCGGTTGTATATTTTTTGACAGTGACTAAATTAAGTTATTACTTTTTTTGTCAATGAATGGTTTTTGTATTTATTTTTAACAGCATTCCAGTAGTATCTTACTTCAGTCGAAATGTTACTTGTTTAGTGAAAGTTCCCTGTTGGTTAAATAAATAAATTGTTGACTGTTCACTGAAAGTGAGTGTCAGGTATTTCTGTTAATTAACCTCTAAACATTAATGAAGAACAATTCTAACCTTCCCACACACTTTTAACAGATAACGAAGCAAGGTATTCCTCTTTGGGGGATTCAGCGTGGCTTCCCAAAAAGGGATCAGCCTCTGCGTTGTAACACAGACAGAGGAATAAAGCGTGCAGATCCACAGTTCCCTGAAGGTGGCAACCTGAAGAAGGCACATGGCCTGCTGGCCTTCATCGGTCAGGGCGTTGAGTATAGGAATTGGAAAATCATGTTGCAGCTGTATAAGACTTTGGTTAGGCCGCATTTGGAATATTGTGTACAATTCTGGTCGCCACACTACAGGAAGGATGTTGATGCATTGGAAAGGGTGCAGAAGAGATTGCCAGGATGTTGCCTGGTTTGGAGGATATGGACTATGAAGAAAGGTTGAACAAACTTGGATTGTTTTCATTGGAGCATCGGAGGATGAGGGGGGACCTGATAGAGGTTTACAAGATTATGACAGGCTTGGATAGAGTGGATAGTTAAAGTCTTTACCCAGGGTCAAAGGGTCAATTACTTGGGGGCATAGGTTGAAAGTGAGAGGGGGAAAGTTTAAAAGAGATGTAAGGGGCAAGTTTTTCACACAGATGGTGGTGAATGCCTGGAACGCGCTGCCGAAGGAGGTGGTGGAAGCAGATTCTATAACAACGTACAAGAGGCATCTGGATAGATAAATGAATAGGCAGGGAATAGAGGGATATGGACCACGTACAGGCAGGAAAATATTAGATTAGAGAGGCATCTGTGTCGGCACAAACTTAGTGGGCCGAAGGGCCTGTTCCTGTGCTGTACTGTTCTTTGTTCTTTGCCCTCGGGCTACTAGGGATGGCAATAAATGCTGGCCAGCCAGCGATTCCCATTTCTACGAATGAATTTTTAAAAAATTCCCTTTTGAAAGTTACTGTTGAGTCTGCTTCCACCCTTCCCCCACCTTTCAGCTGGTGCAATCCAGATCGTAACTACTCCCTGCATAAAAATAAATTCTCCTCATCTTCCTTTTTGAATCTTTTCCTGCTGTAGATTTGGCTACGTTGTAAGTGTGCTGATGAGGATTTCAGCTGCCCAGTGAAAAGTCTGGAGGTAGACTGAAAACACAAGGAATATAGTGTGTTCCACTTCACACTCGCAAATTATTTTGCAAGTGTTTTTCATACAGGTGGTTCATTTTTAATTCTTGGATTATGGGCGCCACTGGCTAGGCCACCATGTATCTCCCAACCCGAATGGTCTTTGAGAAGGTGTAGGTGAGCCACCTTCTTGTACCGCTACTGTCCTTGTGATGTAGGTTCACCCACAGTGCTGTTAGAGTTCCAGGATGTTGACCCAGCGACGATCGAGGAACGCTAATGTATCTCCAAGTTGGGATGATTTAGAGCAATGACAGACAACCCAGGCTGGTGAGTGGGCACATGAGTGGCCCTCCTTCATCTCAGAGGGCCACAAGATTGAAGTTGGCCTTGTTCACTAATCATGACCCCCATGAATAAGATTAAATACATTTCCTACATGACAAATATTTCATAATGATTTATAGAAAATGCTTAATAATTTATATATACATAGAACTATTATCAACTTCGAATGGTTAAGAACAAAAGATATTTGGACACAGAGGGAGCACACGGCTCTCACAGTCAATGTTGTGAGCAATCAGCACACACCTCACTTCACTTGCCCTTGCTTTACGTGCATTTCACTTTGGTCATACACCATGGCGGCACGGTGGCCCAGTGGTTAGCACTGCTGCCTCACAGCACCAGGAATCCGGGTTCAAATCCGGCCTCGGGTCACTCTCTGTATGGAGTTTGCACGTTCGCCCCGTGACTGCGTGGGTTTCCTCCGGGTGCTCCGGTTTCCTCCCACAGTCCAAAGATATGCGGATTAGTTTGATTTGCTGTGCTAAATTGCCCCTTAGTGTTAGGGGGATTAGCAGGGTTGTGGGAAGAGGGCCTGGGTGGGATTGTGGTCAGTGCAGACTTGATGGGCCGAATGGCCTCCTTCTGCACTGTAGGGATTCTATGATAGGAAAAAAGCTACACGGATGGAAATCAGTGGAATGTGACAAACCTACACATGGACAATGGTCAGAATATCTCATTCGCATTCTGAACCCAGATGGGCTGTACATGACCCCTGGGCAGCCGGTTGCCCACCAGAGGGTGATCTGGAGGTCATGCCGTTCCCGCATTGCCTATTTTCCTCCAGCTAGTGGTGGTCATGGGTTTGGGAAGTGCTGTCAAAGAAGCCTGGTGGTGTATTATAACATGGAGGCTACTGCATCAGAGATTATCACTGAGAATTGAAAAAAAGGGTACAGGAAACTGGGAGGGGCGATGGGGGAAAGCAGGATTAGAGTTGGCAATTAAAGAGCTGGGAGCGACAGAGGCAGAAAGGGCCGAATGGCCTCCTTCTGTACTGATTGTCTTAATATTCCAACCAACCTTCACAGAAGACAACCTGCTACTGAATTTGACCGACGTGTGTCACAGGGGGTCACACAACATGGTTGACTCTGATGTCCCTTGACTTGGGCCTAGTTGGTTAATCAGTTGTTAAGACAATGGCAGTGACAGAAGGTTCACCACCAACTTCCCTGAGTAACTGGGGATGGGAGGCAAGCGATTTTGGCAATACGTAGCCAAAGAACATAAAGATTTTAAAAATTCCAGGATTCTCAAACAAGCGTCACTTCCAAAAATAACGTTTTTACAACAAATGTCCCCTACAGAATCTGCTCCCTCACACATCGGGTAATTCGATCCCTGTAGTATTATTTTTCCCCAGTTTCCCTCAAATTTATTCGGCTTTATGTGCCAAGCCAGCTCTCTCACGATGACCAGCGCGACTTCACTATCCAATCGTGACCTCCCTCGGGCCAGAATCAATCCATTTTGTGGGGGGAACATCAACAAAGTGTAACTTGCGACCATTGGGCATGTTTACTTGGGTGGACGTTTCTCCGCTATAATTCAGCATTCTTTTCTAAAGTTGACATTTTCTTTCTAAGCTGCATACCACAGTAAGGAAACACTTATTCTTGTCAGACACAAAGCCGGAACAGAGGCCAAAGAAAGCAATTCCGTTTGCCAAGTTCTTAGCAATATATCTCAGAATGCTTCAGATTACTTTAACCAAAACCATGCAGTTGAGGTATGTGAGCTTGTTGGAGAAACTATGTTTTTTTTTTAACCAGCATACTTTGGATGGTTAGGATGCAGGGATGCAGAATGTCCATATAAGGCATTAATCTACCATGAACAATGGAATCCTAAAAACCCCATTGATAGTGATCAATGAACACATGATCAGACAGAGCGACTTAGTATTTACAGCACACACACACACAGGCTATTCGGTCTAACTGGTCTCTGCCACCATATCTACTCCACACAAACTTCCTTCCAGTTTCATTCATCCAGTCCCATCAGTATATCCCTTTTAATCCCTTAAATGCAGATACACTCTCATCTTCAACTCCTCCCCGTGGAGGAGCGACTTCCACATTCTCATCATCCTCTGGGTGAAGAGGTTTCTCCTGAATTACCTATTGGATGTATTAGTCACGATCTTATATTTAAGATTCTGGTGTTATCCTGAGATAAAACACTTGCTTACCCAGGATATTGAATTCGATGATCAGCCATGATCATAATGAATGGTGGAGCAGGTTCAAAGGGCCGAATGGCCTACTCCTGCTTCTAGTCCCTATGTTTCGATGTTTCTGCTCAAAGCCTTCTTAAAACTGAGGATGAGGAACTAGTGGAATCTAGAAGGTGGAGGATTTTGAATTTACCACCCGCCTGCTTTTCACTCACCCTGATTTCAATGGAGATGAAAGTTTGACGTTTCCTGAAATGGGCAGCGGATTCGCAGCAGGGTGAGGATAGCTGGGGTGCAACCTAACCCTACCCCCAACCCTATAACCATAGCCTCCAACCCTAACCCCATAACCCGAACCCCATAACCCTAACCCCATAACCCGAACCCCATAACCCGAACCCCATAACCCGAACCCCATAACCTGAACCCCATAACCCGAACCCCATAACCCGAACCCCATAACCCGAACCCCATAACCCGAACCCCATAACCCGAACCCCATAACCCGAACCCCATAACCCGAACCCCATAACCCGAACCCCATAACCCCATAACACTAAATCTAACCCTAACCGTAACCATACCCTCTTACCCGATAATCAGAGCCTCGAACCTTAACGCCATAACCCAAAACCCTAATCCTAACTTCAACCCTATAACACTACCCTACACCCTACTAACCATACACTCTAATCCCAACACTATCTTCTATCGCTAATCTTATAGCCTTAGCCTTATAACCCTAATCTTAACCCTAACCCTCTACCCCTAACCCCATAACCATAACCCAAAACCATAGCCTCCAACCCTATAGCCCTACCCTCTAACCCTAACTCTATCCTCTAACACTAATCTTATAACCTTAGCCCTACAACCCTAATCCTAACCCTAACCCTTTACTCCTAACCCATAAACCCTAACCCTGTAACCCTAATCCTAACCCTAACCCTATAACCATAGCCTCCAACTCTATAGCCCTACCCTCTAACCCTAACTCTATCCTCTATCGCTAATCTTATAACCCGAGCCCTATAACCCTAACCCTCTAACCCCAACTGTATCCTCAATCACTAATTTCATAACCCTAGTCCTATAACTCTAGCCCTATCCTTTCCCTAGCCCTCTGACACTAATCCTATAACTATAACCCCATAACCCTAACCCTACCCTCTAACCCTATAACCCTAACCCGATAACCCTAACCCGACAACCCTAACCCTATAACCCTAACCCTATAACCCTAACCCTACAACTCTACCCCGTAAAGTCAAGTCGAAAATAAAAGCTGCAAACGCCAGAAATCTGAGAAAAACGGAAGATGCTGGACACGTCCTGAGCCTCTCAGAGAACCGTTGCCATGTAACAGGTTAGATGGATTGGCCCTGCCCCTTAGTGTCCAAACATGTGTGAGTTAGGGGGATTGGCCATGGTAAATGTGCAGGGTTACAGGGATAGGGTGGGGGGGTGGAGGAGGGTGGGGTAGGTTTGGATAAGATGCTCTTTCAGAAAGTTAGTGCAGACTCAACGGGCCGAATGGCCTCCTTCTGCACTGTCGGGATTCTATGCAGGTAAATACAGAGAGCCAAAAGTGTGCACAGCAAAGCCTAACTAACTCGAATACAGCGAGGGACCATTTTCCAGATGTTCACAAGGCCCTGGGCCCTGGAATTCTCTCCTGGAATTCTCTCCTTAAACCTCTTCACTCCTCTATCCCCCTCCTCCCTTTAGAACAAAGAACAAAGAACAATACAGCACAGGAACAGGCCCCTCGGCCCTCCAAGCCCGCGCCGCTCCCCGGTCCAGGATTGAATCCTGAATCCAGGATCCCCGCCCAATTTTCCAGCCTATCTACATACCAATATCCTATCCACCGAGCTGTCCCTCACAGCTCCGATGCTTTGTTCATTACAACCTATTAACTCACCCCCACCCCCCCATTCTAGACCATGTGATCTCCAGGGAGAGGCGAAAACCCAGAGTGAAAAACCCCAGGGCCAATATGGGGAAAAAAAATCTGGGAAATTCCTCTCCGACCCCCTGAGGCGATCGAAACAAGTCCAGGAGATCACAATGGCCCCGATCGGAAAATGCTTCCCAACCCTAGTCATTTCCACTTCCACGAACACCATATGAATTCCCTGCCCCCGAGACAGGTTCCCAACTATCCGCAGTCTCGCTCTGTACTGGCACCAGCAAGATGATCATAGAATGAAGCCTTGAAGCGAGAAACAAGGAACAATTAGCCCGCGCCGCTCCCTGGTCCAAACTAGACCACTCTTTTGTATCCCTCCATTCCCACTCCGTTCATATAGCTGTCTAGATAAGTCTTAAACGTTCCCAGTGTGTCCGCCTCCACCACCTTGCCCGGCAACACATTCCAGGCCCCCACGACCCTCTGTGTGAAATATGTCCTTCTGATATCTGTGTTAAACCTCCCCCCCTTCACCTTGAACCTATGACCCCTCGTGAACGTCACCACCGACCCGGGGAAAAGCTTCCCACCGTTCACCCTATCTATGCCTTTCATAATTTTATACACCTCTATTAAGTCTCCCCTCATCCTCCGTCTTTCCAGGGAGAACAACCCCAGTTTCCCCAATCTCTCCTCATAACCAAGCCCCTCCATACCAGGCAACATCCTGGTAAACCTCCTCTGTACTCTCTCCAAAGCCTCCACGTCCTTCTGGTAGTGTGGCGACCAGAACTGGACGCAGTATTCCAAATGCGGCCGAACCAACGATCTATACATCTGCAACATCAGACCCCAACTCTTATACTCTATGCCCCGTCCTATAAAGGCAAGCATGCCATATGCCTTCTTCACCACCTTCTCCACCTGTGACGTCACCTTCAAACCTACCACTTGATCAAGCTTTGGTCACCTCTGCTAATGTTTCCTTCCATGATGTGGTGTCAAATTCTGTTTTATAATTCTCCCGTGAAGGACTTGGCATGTTTTAATATGTTGAAGCAGCTATTTAAATGCAAAGTGCTGCTGTGGTACGGAATGAGTACAAATTAATATAGTTCATCAATTAACAGGCAATGGAAATTTATCTAAATCAGTTAATGCAATTGTTATTGATATCAAGCAATGATCTTCAGTCCAGTGTGTTTTAGATTACTGAAAAGATACGCAATATAATTCTTAAAAATCATGCAATATGCCTTATCTTATCTTATTATTTTACGAAATGTGGGCGGCGCTGGCTAGACCAGCATTTATTGCCCATCCCTCATTGCTCTTGAGAAGGTGGTGGTGAGCTGCCTTCTTGAATCGCTGCAGTTCCATGTGGCGTAGGTACACCAACAGTGCTGTTAGGGAGAGAGTTCCAGGATTTTGACCCAGCGACGGTGAAGGAACAGCGACACATTTCGAGAATTCGTATTAATGTTTTGTATCATTTCACACTTACAGTTTCTTTGAAGGAATTGTTAAGCCAGCGATTGTTCACCACATTCTGTATCGATGTCGGCGGATTGTCCAGATCCTCAAAGGAATCCATGAGGATAAAGTCCAGGACAATGTCATAAAAATTCATGTGTTTAACCTGTTTGTGATATAAAAGAAATGTGAATATATTAGAGTATAAATAATCAGCAGTCTACCTTATGGAGCTAAATCTTGGCTTTATTAAACCAGGGGGTGAGCAGCATGGACAAGTGAGCCGAAGGGCCTGGTTTCATGCTGTAAACTTCTATGAAAACAGCTGCACTTTCTGGAAATTTCTCTGCACTTCCTGTCCACTAAAATTATTTTCTAAAATGTGCTCTTTGTGGTGAAGCTCAGTACTCCAGGCCACTCCACTCATTTATTCATTCAAGGGAATTTGCTGGCTAGATTGGCATTTATTGCCCATCTCTAATTGCCCTTGAGAAACTGGTGGTGAGCTCGCTTCCTTCTCGAACCGCTGCAGTCCATAAAGGGTAGGTACCATCCACAGTGCTGTGAGGGAAGAAACTCCAGGATTTTGACCCAGCGACAGGGAAAGTTTAAAGTTTATTTATTAGTCACAAGTAGGCTTTCATTAACACTGCAATGAAGTTACTGTGAAAATCCCCTAGTCGCCACACTCCGGCACCTGTTCGGGTACATTAAGGGAGAATTTAGCATGGCCAATTCACCTAACCAGCACATCTTTTGGACTGTGAGAGGAAACCGGAGCACCCGGAGGGAACCCACGCAGACACGGGGAGAATGTGCAGACTCTGCCCAGACAATGACCCAAGCCGGGAATCGAACCCAGGGCCCTGGCGCTGTGAGGCAGCAGTGCTAACCACTGCGCCATCATGCCGCCCAAGGAACGGTAATATATTTCCAGGCCTAGATGGTGAGTGACTTGGAGGGGAACTTCCAAGTGGTCGTGTTCCCATGTGCCTGCTGCCCTTGTCCTCCTGGATGGTAGTTGTTGTGGGTTTGGAAGGTGTTTAGTAGGGAGCTTTGGTGATACACTAACTCTTCCATCGAAAGTGCATCCCTCAAAAACATTTACTTTCTCATGGCGGCATCTAAATTGCAGTTCAAATAACGCAAACATTTTTGCCTCCTATTACCCTGTTTGGTGAAACACTTCTCTTATCAAAAGGAGATTTTTCCTGAAATCTGTTTTAAATTAACTTTCCACAAAATTCCACGGACTTCTAATCTCCTGCTTTTCCGTGGTAAGGATCTGCCTTATCTAGACAATTAATTTACCACAATGGGACATGTTCTAAATGGCATTTCTAGAGGACAAAATGTAAAAATTCTCTATTCTTTCCTCTTAGATCATTACATTCAAGATCAGTTGGCTTCTCTTATTGTGCCTTCCTCCTACAGTTCACCCTCTCAATACTGGGGGGGGTGGGAAACAGAATTTTCCCCATTTCAAGCCAGTATCAGCATTTGCCATCACCAGGTCACCAGGTTTCATGTAGAGTAAAGCTCTCCGTGCTTTGCCCTAACAGCAGATGTTAGGTCCGCTAACGTCAGAATGGGTACAATTTTGTCTTTTAAAAAGCGTTTAGACAGTTACATGGGCAAGATGGGTATCGAGGGATATGGGCCAAACACGGGCAATTGGAACTAGCTTAGTCATTAAAAAAAGGGCGGCATGGACAAGTTGGGCCAAAGGGCCTGTTTCCATGCTGTAAATCTCTGTGACTCTATGATTCTATTTAGAACATAGAAACCCTACAGTGCAGAAGGAGGCCATTCGGCCCATCGAGTCTGCACCGACCACAATCTCACCCAGGCCCTACCCCCACATATTTACCCGCTAATCCCTCTAACTACACATCTCAGGGACAATTTTTAACCTGGCCAATCAACCTAACCCGCACATCTTTGGACTGTGGGAGGAAACCGGAGCACCCGGAGGAAACCCACGCAGACACGAGGAGAATGTGCAAACTCCACACAGACAGTGACCCGAGCATCGAACCCAGGACCCTGGAGCTGTGAAGCAGCAGTGCTAACCACTGTGCTACCGTGCCGCCCCACTTCCGTGTTCTCTACTTCCTACAGCGATCATCCTCTGATTTCTTTGAGTGAGATGAAGTGATCCTTGCTTGCTTTGAGCTCCAGATAAACGCCCAGAAGAAAGCTGATTCCATCTACCCGAACCCACTCTCTGTCAAACCCTTACAAGCCAGCAGGCATTCATTCCAACAGCCAGGCTGGAATTGTGCACAGCTCCCAGGATAAAAGATCAGGGTCTAACACATTACGTCATTCAATCAAATGTAATCATTGTTCACTTGTGGTTATTAAAAACTGAACATATTTGTATAAATACAAAAACAATATTAAAATCTACTATAAAAAACAGACCAAACTAGACTGGCCATCATGACATGAAGGAACATCAAAGAACAGAATCATACAGTGCAGAAGGAGGTCATTCGGCCCCTCAAGTCTGCACCAGCCACAATCCCACCCAGGCACTATCTCCATAAACCCATGCATTTATCCTAGCTAATCCCCCTGACACTAAGGGGCAATTTAGCATGGCCAATCCACCTAACCCACACATCTTTGGAGCGTGGGAGGAAACCGGAGGAAATCCACGCAGACACGGGGAGAACGTGCAGACTCCACACAGACAGTCACCCAAGCTGGGAATTGAACCCGGGTCCCTGGCGCTGTGAGGCAGCAGTGCTAACCACTGTGCCACCGTGCCTTAATCTCAAGGATCAAGCCCTGTGACCAATTCAAAAATAAAATATGTGCAGGATTTTCCGCCTCTCCCTGCGGTGTGTATTGTGGACTATCATTGGCGAACGGTGGGATCCTCCAGTCCAGCCGCGATGGCACCTTCTGATCCCGCCGCTGCCAACGGGTTTTCCTGTTGCTCCTACCCTCTGCCACCAGGAAATCCGTGGCCGGTGGTCACCGTCAGTGGAACTGGAAAATCCCGCTGGCAGGAATGGCTGGAAAATTTCAGCCTATACGTCTCCCAAGATCATGGGCTTGTCCAAGATTTTTTTTTTATTCATCAGACATGGGTGTCACTCCACCTGACGAAGGAGCATTGATCCGAAAGCTTATGGTATTTGCTACCAAATAAACCTGTTGGACTTTAACCTGGTGTTGTGAGACTTCTTACTGTGCTTACCCCAGTCCAACGCCGGCATCTCCACATCGTCACTGGCTGGCCAGCATTTATTGCCTGTCTCTAGTTGCCCTTGGGGGGGCAGTGGAGAGTCAAGTACATTGCTGCGGCTCTGGAGTCACATGTAGGCCAGACCAGGTAAGGACAGCAGATTTCCTTCCCTAAAGGACATTAGTGAACCAGATGGGTTTTACCGACAATCGACAATGGTTTCATGGTTATCAGTAGATTCTTAATTCCAGATTTTTTTATTGAATTCAAATTCCACCATCTGCCGTGGCGGGATTCAAACCCGGGTCACCAGAACATTAGCTGAGTTTCTGAATTAATAGTCTCGCAATAATAATGCCATTGCCTCCCCTATATAGAAGTATAGATCATGGAGGCACGGAGGCACAGTGGTTAGCACTGTACCAGGACCAGGGCTTGGGTCATTGTCATTGAACGTACGGAATCTGCACATTCTCCCCGTATCTGCGTGGGTTTCCTCTGGATGCTCCAGTTTCCTCCCACAGTCCGAAAGACGTGCTGGTTAGGTGCATTGGCCATGCTAAATTCTCCCTCAGTGTACCCAAACAGTCGCCAGAGTGTGGCAACTAGGGGGATTTTCACAGTAACTTCATTGCAGTGTTAATGTAAGCCTACTTGTGACACTAATAAATAAATAAAATGTTGCATCTCACTCAGCCTTGGATCCCTCACTGGAACTGGTCAAGTGCAGACCATCACAAGTCAGGTTTAAAAACCCTTGGTCATAGAATCATGGAATCCTACAGTGCAGAAGGAGGCCATTCGGCCCATTGAGTCTGCACCGACCACAATCCCACGCAGGCCCCATCCCCGTAACCCCATGCATTTACCCGAGCTCGTCCCACTGATACTAAGGGGTAATTTAGCATGGCCTGTCACTTCCAGGATGACAGTCCTCCTGTCTTCCAATCAAAGCTTCTAATCCATCTGAACGGTTTGGGAGGACCCCTGATTAACTCCTCAGTGGCATGTTTGCTCAGTGGGGCACAGCCCAAGCAATAGGACAACTTGTGTGTACATCGGAGTTGCAGAAGTAGCAAAAGACAAAGTTCAATCAACTGAATTTATGAGGGCAGACCCTGTTGTAGCATTATTCTAGAACATTCTTTCAAAGCTGTTCTATTACAGGCCAAGCTGGAGCATCCTTGACAGAAATCTGAACTATCCAATGCATCCATGCTGTTAATGAGCTTTCCAGATGTCTTGGCTAGCTAATGCAGTCAGCAGCTGAGTGTAGAATCCAGAGATCCATTAAGCTGTTGTAAGGCCGACAGCAGTTGAGGTGTGCCAACTGATTTCGGTATCCCTGGGTTACGGGGATGGAAAATCAACCTGCGTTCTTGCTCCTGATCTCGAGCCAAGCACTGTTTTTGGAAGAGTGTGTAAATGTGGCCATCGGGTGAATATTACCCTGCCCTGGAGGAGTTAGTTGACCCCACTACAGGAGGTCACAGTGGGCAACACTCCTAATTCTAACTAAGAAGTTCTGGATTCAAGTCCCATCCCAAAACTTGATGGCTACAGAAGGTACTTTCATAACTCGATGAAACAGATTGGTTGTCCACCAACAAATCGTTCCAATATTTGCCAAGAGTAGGTTGTAAGATTCCTGGTCTACCAAGTGATGGAAAGTAAGTTAAAGTGTCTACCATCACTGTCCACTGCTCCTGACACAACATGCTTGTAAAAATGCATGTTGCCACAGCAACTTCACAGTTAACAAACGGTTTCTACAACTTTGTTTGTGGGACAAATATAATGAAGTGTCCTTTTTAAGTTTTGCAACCTACCTACTCCTCCTCATTACCAATTTGTAGCTATTTACACGTTATATTTAAAAAATCTTCTGTGGGACGTGGGCTTTCTGCCTTACTTTCTGTACTTCCAGGCGATGGCCTAGTGGTATTATCACTGGACTATTAATCCAGAAACTCAGCTAATGTTCTGAGGACCTGGGTTCGAATCCCGCCACGGCAGATGGTGGAAGTTGAATTCAATTTTAAAAATCTGGAATTAAGAATCACTTGACCATGAAACTATTCTCGATTGTTGGAAAAACCCATCTGGTTCACAAATGTCCCTTAGGGAAGGAAATCTGCTGTCCTTACCTGGTCTGGCCTATACGTGACTCCAGAATGACAGCAATGTGGTTGACTCTCAACTGCCCTCCAAGGGCAACTAGGGATGGGCAATAAATGCTGGCCAGCCAGCGACACCCATGTCCCACAAATGAATTTTTAAAAACTCTGCCTTTTAACGCCTCCCCAGAAAGGGGGAATGATGTGTGTGTGGAAATTCAACTTTCCTATGTCAACAGTCACCGTATAACTGCAGGCTCTGGTCACTAGATGGCCTTGTGAGACAAGACACTGACCTCTCATAATTCTTGTTGGCAACTTAAAGTTAAAGTTCAAGTTTACTTATTAGTCACAAGTAAGGCTTATATTAACACTGCAATGAAGTTACTGTGAAATTCCCCTAGTCGGCACCTGTCCAGGTCAATGCACTGAACCAGCATGTCTTTCGCAATGTGGGAGGAAACCGGAGCACCCGGAGGAAACCCACGCAGACACGGAGAGAACGTGCTGACTCCACACAGACAGTGACCCAGGCCGGAAATCAAACCTGGGCCCCTGGCGCTGTGAGGCAGCAGTGCTAACCACTGTACCACCACGCCGCCCACTTGACCATGGATGTTGTCCTGGGCGAATACGATAACGGTACATTTGTAGTTTTATATTATTAATTTGTGGCAGATTTTTTGCAATCTTTTTTAGGCTTTATGACCCTGTCATTGTCTGTTTTTTAATTTCTTGCACAGCATGTGGGTGTTTCTGGCAAGGCCAGCGTTTACTGCCCATCCCTTGAGAAGGTGCTTGTGAGCTGTCCTCTGGAACCGCTGCAGTCCATGTGGTGTAGGTGCACCCAGAGTGCTGTTAGGGGGGGAGTTCCAGGAGTAATGAAGGAAAGGCGATATATTTCCAAGTCAAGGTGGTGAGAGGCTTGGCGGGGGTGAGGGGAAACATACAGATGGTGGTGTTCCATGCATCTGCTGCCCTTGCCCTTTTAGGTTGTAGACGTTCATAAGTTCGTAAGATATCGGAGCAGAATTAGGCCATTCGGCCCATCGAGTCCGCTCCACCATTCTATCGTGGCTGATATGCTCCTCATCCCCATTTTCCTGCCTTCTCCCCATAATCTTTCAATCCCTTACCAATTAAAAATCTGTCCAACTCCTCCTTAAATTTACTCTCTGTCCCAGCATCCACCGCACTTTGGGGTAGTGAATTCCACAGATTCACAACCCTTTGGAAGAAGTAGTTTCTCCTCAACTCTGTTTTACATTTGCAACCCCATATCCAAAGGCTATGACCTCTCATCCTAGAATGCCCCACCAGCGGAAGCATCCACTCCACATCTACTTTATCCGTACCTTTTATCATCTTGAAAACCTCAATTTGATCTGCCTTCATTCTTCTAAATTCCAGAGAGTATCGGCCTAAACTGTTCAATCTCTCTTCATACGACAAACCCCTCATCTCTGGAATCAGTCGAGTGAACCTCCTCTGAACTGCCTCCAATGCCACTGCATCTCTCCTCAAATAAGGGGACCAAAACTGTGCACAATGCTCCAGGTGCGGCCTCACCAATGCCTTGTATCGTTGCAACTATAATTGTTGGAGGTAATTGTTGCTGCTCCCTTTCTTAATGAATAATACACCAAATTCTGTTCAAAATACCATTTTTTATCAAATAAATGATGACGGCACAAAGAGCTATATTTTAAAGTAAAGTGAAGTACAGTTTATTTATTCGTCACAAGTAAGGCTTACATTAATACTGCAATGAAGTTACTGTGAAATTCCCCTATTCGCCACACTCCGGCGCCTGTTCGGGTCAATGAACCTAACCAGCACGTCTTTCAGACGGAAACTGGAGCACCTGGAGGAAACCCACGCAGACATGGAGAGAATGTGCAGACACAGACAGTGACCCGAGCCGGGAATCGAACCTGGGTCCCTGGCGCTGTGAAGCAGCAGTGCTAACCACTGTGCTACCGTGCCACCCCAGCCAGAATAGATAGGTTCCCTAAATACAGGTTGGACTTTCACACACACAGTACACTGATGCGATTCCCCCTTCCCAGTCTTTCTCATTCCGTTACAGACTCACCCCTCGTGTTGCCAGTTCTCGCTGGGTGGTCTCCCAGTGATCCGTGTGCTGCAGGAAGTACATCATCTCCTCAAAGACCTCCTCAAACCTTTTTGGATTCTAGAAAAATTGGGGAAACATTTTAAAAAATTAGTCCTCAACATTTGGAGTTGCGCAATGTTTTTCACCCTGGGGTTTTGCCAAGTCCCCGAAGATTTACACAGTCAAAGGCGGACACGATGCCTCTCAGTGTGATGGTGATGTAAAATGGGCAACAGTGAATCCCCAGCATGTTAACATGGAATCTATTACGCATGTGGGGCGTAGCCCCTTTAAGAGAACAGGTCAGGTGACCCAGGGCATGGGGTAACCTGCCCAGGAAACCGTCCCTTACAACCACTCGAAAGCTGGAGTGCGAGGTGTACAATTCCTCAATGAACCCGATTGTTCCTGTGGCTTGCCTTTCCATGTGACTTCTTTGGAGCTACCTCCCCAGCAGTCTCAGACTTAACACTGGCGACGAGGATGGGATCAGTGTTAAGTCTGAGACTACCGGGGAAGTAGCTCCAAAGAAGTCACACAGAACGGCAAGGCACAGGAACAATCAGGTTTATTGATGAACTGTGCTCCTTGCACTGCAGCCCCCGAGTGGCTGTAGAGGCGGTTTCCCGAGCAGGTCAACTGACCCGTCCTCTTAAAGAGGCTACGCTCCGCATGCAATACAGAATCACAGAATCATAGCACGGTTACTACACAGGAGTCCATTCAACCCATCCTATCTGTTCTGACTGTGGACGGAGAAAGAACGGCTGCAACAATAAATAACAACAATATTGGCAGTAGTGGCTTTAAAGTTGTTTTTTCAGTATGCTGGGATTTCTTGTGGCCAGTGGCCTAGAATTTGTCAAAGGATAGAAGGTGCCAGATTCAGCAGCTTGTCCTTGGCAGGGAAGAGTTCTGTACAGACCTTTGGGAGTCAGTGTTCCTTATCTGGGCATTGGAATGTAAACAATATGCACTTAAGGAGCCTATGATGAGGTCTGAAGTGATCAATGACATTATTTTGGCTGCATTTGATTTGCCCAATGAAATGATACAATTGGGTGTTTCTGATCAATTAATTGGCCAGATGGCAGAGAATCTTCCGGAAGCAAGTGGAGAATTGTGAATAAAGAGACATGTGAGCCTTTGTTTGGTAGCGATAACTCGAAGAGACCAACCATTGCAACAAGACCTGTACCCTGAAGGATGCTTCTGAGAAGGAGAAGATAGATTCTACATCGAGGATATATCTTGGCCAAGGTTTTTCTAAACTCAGTAGTATCTATTTCCAGTTAAACAGTTGAAGTTAAAGTGCAGTTTAAGAGTTAAAGTTCAATTAAAGTGCAGTTTAAGAATTAAAGTTCAGTTGAAAATTGCTGTTCAGTTAGAGTTAAGGTTCAGTAAAGAGTTAATGAGTTGCAACTGTTTGTGTTTGAGTTGGTACTGGAAGTGTTAAATAAAGAAGTTGTTAAATTACTGTCCTTGTTTGTCTCATTAAACTGGAATACTTGGAAGGTGTTTAAATTAAAACTGTCTAACACAGCTCTCTGTTAAATCACGGAAGATACAAAACAGATTGCAGATTGGCTATTGTCTGGTTCACCTTATCTCCCACAGTCAAAATATATCTCAAAAACTTTGAATTGGGGTTCTGTGAAAACTCAGTTTTACAATGCCTTGCAGAGATTGTGAATAACATTGACCTAAAGCACCATTCAGTTGCTGGGTTAGAAATTGTATTGGAAGAAAATTAGCACAGAAACTGCTGTGCAATCTATTTATTTATTTATTAGTCACAAGTAGGCTTACATCAACACTGCAATGAAGTTACTGTGAAAATCCCCCAGTCACCACACTCCGGCGCCTGTTCGGGTACACTGAGAGAGAATTTAGCATGGCCAATGCACCCTAACCAGCATCTCTCGGACTGTGGAAGGAAACCGGAGCACCCGGAGGAATCCCACACAGACACGAAGAGAACATGCAGACTCTGCACAGTGACCCAAGCCGGGAATCGAACCCAGGTCCCTGGTGCTGCGAGGCAGCAGTGCTAACCACCGTGCAGCCCCCAGGTCAGCATCTGTCATGAGAAACACTGAGTTAACCTTTCAGCTTACACTTTCCAGGATCTCAGGTTTCCAGCACATGCAGTATTTTGCTTATCATCTTTCTGCCAAATTGATGTCATTCGCCGTTTTTGTGAAGGTTTCCAGCCGTGACTCAGTAGCAATCATCCATCTTGTAAGAAAGTTGAGGATTCAGCTCCTACTCCAAACCTTGAACACATAATCCAGGCTAACACTCCAGCCCAGTACTGCACTGTCAGATGTTCTGTTGTTAGATTACAAAAACTTGAATTTATGTATTTCCTTTAATGTGATAAAAGCATCTCGAGGGGTTTAACGAGGGCGATATCAATAAAATCATTTTTGACACCAAGCCACATGCTAACCACTGTGCCGCCCTGAATGTAACTGTGCGGACAGGGAGCATGGAAAATGGGAGCGACAATGAAGGTTTTGCCAATATTTAGAGCACACATTTATGGGAAGAGTTCAGATTAAAGGAGTATGGATAATGGAAGAATGGGAGATTGTGGATCTTGTTAGCATAGATAATGGGTGTCCAGATTGTGGGCATGCGCATTGTGGACAATGGTGGGTCATGAAAGTTTGGATAATAAGTTCTCAATGATGGATCAGTATAACTGGTGGGATTGCTGAAGATGATGTGGAGATGCCGGTGTTGGACTGGGGTAAACACAGTAAGAAGTCTAACAACACCAGGTTAAAGTCCAACAAGTTTATTTGGTAGCAAAAGCCACTGCTTTCGGAACAGGCCGTCCCTTCGTCAGGTGGGTGGGAGTTCTGATTACGAACAGGGCACAAAGACACAAACTCAATTTACATGAATAATGATTGGAATGTGAGTCTTACAGCTAATCAAGTCTTAAAGGTACAGACAATGTGAGTGGAGGGAGCATTAACCACAGGTTAAAGAGATGTGTATTGTCTCCAGACAGGACAGCTAGTGAGATTTTGCACATCCAGGCAGGTTGTGGGGGTTACAGATAGTGTGACATGAACCCAATATCCCGGTTGAGGCCGTCCTCATGTGTGCGGAACCTGGCTATCAGTCTCTGCTCAGCGACTCTGCGCTGTCGTGTGTCGTGAAGGCCGCCTTGGAGAAGGCTTACCTGGAGATCAGAGGCTGAATGCTCGTGACCGCTTAAGTGTTCCCCAACAGGAAGAGAACAGTCTTGCCTGGTGATTGTCGTAGCATCTGCATGGTTTCCCCAATGTACCATGCCTCGGGACATCCTTTTCTGCAGTGTAACAGGTAGACAACGTTGGCCGAGTTGCAAGAGTATGTACAGTGTACCTGGTGGATGGTGTTTTTGCGTGAGTTGATGGCATCCGTGTCGATGATCCGGCACGTCTTGCAGAGGTTGCTGTGGCAGAGTTGTGTGGTGCCGTGGTCACTGTTCTCCTGAAGGCTGGGGAGCACTTCAGCGGTCACGGGCATTCAGCCTCTGATCTTCGGGTAAGCATTCTCCAAGGCGGCCTTCACGACACATGACAGTGCAGAGTCGCTGAGCAGAGACTGATAGCCAGGTTCCGCACATATGAGGACGGCCTCAACCAGGATATTGGGTTCATGTCACACTGTCTGTAACCCTCACAGCCTGCCTGGATGTGCAAAATCTCGCTAGCTGTCCTGTCTGGAGACAATACACATCTCTTTAACCTGTGTTTAATACTCCCTCCACTCACATTGTCTGTACCTTTAAGACTTGATTAGCTGTAAAGACTCACATTCCAATCATTATTCATGTAAATTGAGTTTGTGTCTTTGTGCCCTGTTTGTAATCAGAACTCCCACCTACCTGACGAAGGGTCAGCCTGTTCTGAAAGCTTTTGTTACCAAATAAACCTGTTGGACTTTAACCTGGTGTTGTTAGACATCTTACTGGGATTGCTGAAGCCAGAGGGTGTTTGTAGAGAGTTGTTTTTCAAACTGGAGGCCTGTGACCAGCGGTGTGCCTCAGGGATCAGTGCTGGGTCCACCGTTATTTGTCATTTATATTAATGATTTGGATGAGAATATTGGAGGCATGGTTTGTAAATTTGCAGATGACACTAAGATTGGTGGCATAGTGGACAGTGAAGAAAGTTATCTCCAATTGCAACGGGATCTTGATCAATTGGGCCAGTGGGCTGACAAATGGCAGATGGAGTTTAATTTAGATAAATGCGAGGTGATGCATTTTGGTCGATTGAACCAGGGCAGGACTTACTCAGTTAATGGTAGGGCGTTAGGGAGAGTTACAGAACAAAGAGATCGAGGGGTACATGTTCATAGCTCCTTGAAAGTGGAGTCACAGATGGACAGAATGGTAAAGAAGGCATTCGGCATGCTTGGTTTCATTGGTCAGAACATTGAATACAGGAGTTGGAATGTCTTGTTGAAGTTGTACAAGACATTGGTAAGGCCACACTTGGAATACTGTGTGCAATTCTGGTCACCGTATTATAGAAAGGATATTATTAAACTAGAAAGAGTGCAGAAAAGATTTACTAGGATGCTACCGGGACTTGATGGATTGAGTTATAAGGAGAGGCTGGATCGGCTGGGACTTTTTTCTCTGGAGTATATGAGGCTGAGGGATGATCTTATAGAGGTCTATAAAATAATGAGGGGCACAGATCAGCTAGATAGTCAATATCTTTTCCCAAAGGTAGGGGAGTCTAAAACTAGAGGGCATAGGTTTAAGGTGAGAGGGGAAAGGTATAAAAGTGTCCAGAGGGGCAATTCTTTCACACAGAGGGTGGGTGAGTGTCTGGAACAAGCTGCCAGAGGTAGTAGTAGAGGCGGGTACAATTTTGTCTTTTAAAAAGCATTTAGATAGTTACATGGGTATGATGGGTATAGAGGGATATGGGTCAAATGCGGGCAATTGGGCTTAGGTTAGGGTTTTTAAAAAAAAAGGCGGCATGGACAAGTTGGGCCGAAGGGCCTGCTTCCATGCTGTAAACCTGTATGACTCTATGATTATGACTCTAAGATGGAAATATGTGGCAAATGGAAGTTCTTCAATGTACCAAAATCTCTGATATAAACACTCAGGTAAATCCACTCGCCCATTAATACAGCTGTCATGTTACAAGCATGGTGCTGAGTTGCCGACGTTGGACTGGGGTGGGCACAGTAAGTAGTCTCACAACACCAGGTTAAAGTCCAACAGGTTTATTTGGTAGCACGAGCTTTCGGAGCGCCGCTCCTTCATCAGATGAGGTGGAGAAATTACTGTGAAATAACCACAAGATGTACGTTTTAAACTTTGATTTCTAAGCTACGATGTTATTGAAACACTGTGACTTCAGGCACTCACCTGATGAAGGAGCGGCGCTCTGAAAACTTGTGCTACCAAATAAATCTGTTGGACTTTAACCTGGTGTTGTGAGACTACTTAATGTTATAAGCAGTCGCCACTATTATTCATCTTAATATGGCCAGCAATGAGCGTGACTACGAAACAGTCAAACAATGCAACAGGAGTCAGTTGGAACTCATACCTTGTGTGCTTTTATCATGATTGCAGACAGGATCTTCCTTCCCACCTCCGCAAAAAACTTTCTGTTTGTTACATCAGAAAGGATGACCTGCAAAGGTGGAGACATTACTGTGAAATAACCACAGGACGTACGTTTTCAACTCTGATTTCTACGCTGCCATGTTATTGAAGCACTGTGCCTTCAGGCTTTGCGTTCTCTAGGGAGTTCAGCTCAGCGTTAGCACTGCAGACTGGAAATCACTCCTGGCAGCCGCCCCAGGGGGTGAAGCACCCAGCTGCCACCGGCAAACATGGAAAATAGGAGCAGGAGTGGGTCACTCGAACCTGCTCCACCATTCAATATGATCTTGTGAACTTCTATCTCAACGGCATTGTCCTGCGCTCTCCCCATACCCCTCAAGGCCTTTACAGTCCAGAAATCTGTTTCCTTCTCAAATATATTCAGTGACTTGGCCTCCACAGCTTTCTGTGATGCAGAATTCCACATATTCACCACCCTCTGAGTGAAGAAATTTCTCCTCATCTCACTCCTCGATGGCCTATCCCATAGCCTGAGACTCTGACCCTTTGCTCTAGACCCTCCTATCCAGCAGAAACAACATGCTTATGGGTGGAATAGTCTCACAGTGGTTAGCACTGCTGCCTAACATCACCAGGGATCCGCGTTCAATTCCAGCCTCGGGTAACTGCGTGGAGTTTGCACGTTCTCCCCGTGTCTGTGTGGGTTTCCTTCGGGTGCTCCAGTTTCCTCCCACAATCCAAAGATGTGTGGGTTAGGTTGATTGACCATGCTAAATTGCCCCTTAGTGTCAGGGGGGTTAGCAAGGTAAATGCATGGAGCTAAGGGGATAGGGTATGGGTGGAATTGTGATCGGTACAGACTCGATGAGCCTTCTTCTGCACTATTGGGATTCTATGATTCTTCTATGAACATCCCTGCATTCAGTCTCTCCGGCCTTGTCAAAATATTAAATTTTTTAATCGAGTTCCCTCTCTTTTTTCTAAATTCCAGTGAATACAGGCCCAGTCGACCCAATCTCTCCTCATACAACAATCCCACCATCCCAGGAATCAGTCTGGTGAACATTTGCTGCATTCTCTCCATGGTTAGTATATCCTCTCTTAGATAAGGAGACCAAAATGCACACAGGTGTGGTTCTCACCAAGGCCCTGTACAGCTGCAGTAAGACATCCTTACTCCTGTACTCAAATCCTTTTGCAATAAAGGCCAACATACCCATTTGCCTATCCTAACTACTTGCTGCACCTGCATGCTTGCTTTCAACGCCAGGTGACATCGGGAAGTGGACCTCCATTGATTTAACGGTGGGTGTGGGTAAAATGCCAGCGATGACAGGAAGACGATGGGCACATCATCCACCCTCGCCATCCCACGGGACTTTACTTCAACCGCCCCCACCCACCCCAACCAGGCTCCCAGTATGCTCCCTGCAGCCTTGTAAAATCCCAGCCTGAGAACAGAAGGTCGGAAAGAGATCACTGCATTTTAAAAAAAAATTCTCCCAATCTCTCCCTGGTTCTTTTGCCAATCATCTCAATTCTACACTTTCTCATTACCAATCCTTCTGCCAGTGGAACAGTTTCTCCACATTTGCCCTATTAAAATCCCTCAGCATTGTGAACAATCTCCCTCTCTCTGCTCCAGGAAGAACAATCCCAGCTTCCACCCCACCCCTCTACAGAACCAAAGTCCCTCACCCTTGCCAACATTCTCTCCTGCACCCTCTCATTGAATTATACAGTGCAGAAGGAGGCCATTCAGCCCATTAAATCTGCACTGACCACAATCCCACCCAGGCCATATCCCCATAACCCTAGACATTTACCTTAGCTAGCCCCCCTGACTCTAAAGGTCAACTTAGCATGGCCAATCCATCTGACCCGCACATCTTTGGACTGTGGGAGGAAACCGGAGCACCCGGAGGAAACCCACACAGACACGGGGAGAATGTGCAAACTCCACGCAGACAGTGTCCTAAGCCGGGCATTGAACCCGGGTCCCTGGTGCTGTGAGGCAGCAGTGCTAACCACTGTGCCACCATGCCGCCCCAAGGTCACCGTGCCGCCCCAAGGCCACCGTGCCGCCCCCAAGGCCACCGTGCCGCCCCCAAGGCCACCGTGCCGCCCCAAGGCCACCGTGCCGCCCCCAAGGCCACCGTGCCGCCCCCAAGGCCACCGTGCCGCCCCCAAGGCCACCGTGCCGCCCCAAGGCCACCGTGCCGCCCCCAAGACCACCGTGCCGCCCCCAAGGCCACCGTGCCGCCCCCAAGGCCACCGTGCCGCCCCCAAGGCCACCGTGCCGCCCCAAGGCCACCGTGCTGCCCCCAAGGCCACCGTGCCGCCCCCAAGGCCACCGTGCCGCCCCCAAGACCTTGGTGTTCTTCCTGAAATGCACTGTGCAGAATTAGACACGGCACCCCAGCTGAGGCCTAACCGGTGACTTAACCGTGACTCAGGGAGATACTCATCCTGAAAGACGAATCGATATTTGAGCTCGGAGAATGTTACCTTGAAGGCTTGACGCACGCAGTGCACCTTGGCCAGAAAGTCAATGTCCCCAACACATTCCAGCAACTCAGTCCTTTTAGTCAAAATGGAAAACAAAAGCAAATATTAAGACCTCATCATCTTTGTCAAAGATCATTTAGGAACAGAACAGGATTATACAACAATTGTTCCATTTGTGGCCACTCACTATCTATTGGACATTTATACTGCAGATTAGTCAGAAAATAGTGGAAATAATATAACAGAACCATTAGCCTCTGTAGAGACGGTGCGACAGCTGTATTAATGTTAGTGCCTATTCAGTCCAAAGACGCGCTGGTTAGGTGAATTCGCCATGCTAAATTCTCCCTCAGTGTATCCGAACAGTTCTGGGCACCACACATTAGGGAGGAAAAATTGGCCTGAGACGGAGCACAATTTAGATTAATCAGGATGATACCTGGACTCCAAAGGCTAAAGTTGCAAGCTCCCTGAAATTTAGAATATCAAGGTGCAATTTGATTCAAAATTTCATCATATTAAGGGGAATGGATAGAGTCTTTCTACTGGTTGTAAAGTTAGGGACTAGGGGACAAAGTCTAACTTCAGGGCCAGACCTTTTAGGAATAAAGTTAGGAAATATTTGTAATGACGTGGAGGTGTTGGACTGGAGTGGGCACAGTAAGAAGTCTCACAACACCAGGTTAAAGTCCAACAGGTGTATTCGTAGACACAGAGAATGGTAAAAGTTTGGAATGTTCTTCCCCAAACAGAAGATCATAGAATCCCTACAGTGCAGGAGGAGGCCATTCAGCCCATTCAGTCTGCACCAACTCTCTGACAGAGTGACTTACCCAGGCCCTCCCCTCTGCTCTATCCCCGCACATTTACCATGACCAATCCACCTAACCTGCACATCTTTGGAGTGCAGGAGAAAACTGGAGCACCCGGAGGAAACCCACGCAGACATGGGGAGAACATGCAAACTCCGCACAGTCACAGGAGAGGAGGCTGGCCATTATTGGAACGGCAGAACCTGTAACCTGCGGGTGAGGATGAATCAATTGAAGGTAACAGTGTCCTCATCCCCAAAAATCATCTCCTCGCATCCCAAATCCTCCTCATCCCACAATCTCTTTTGACTTGCAGAGGACTCTGATGAGGACATTGATGGGACAGGCTACAAAACAAGAGCTGGATGGATTGTTCAACTAAGCAGACAGCACCAGGACAGCGTGCTATCTACATTTCAATCAATGTGCCCCAGTTAGTCGGGTATTACAGCGTTACAACCTGTTTTCAGAGTCATCGGACTTAGTGCCATTATCTGTGCAGATTAACAGGTTGATTTCAGCAATAGACATTTACTTACCTCAGCACCCGACAAAATACCTTCCCATCTTCTGCCAAATGCATCGCTTCTTCATAGAGTGGCAGGTGACACCATGACCCCAGACCGTAAGTGCTGCCTCGATTGTCCCTGTGTTCTGAAAGCTGTTGGGAGCATAAGGGATGCAGAGGTAAAATATCAGATTCTCCTAAACTGCCCACAGAACAATCCAGAATTAGAAATGAAGAGGAGGAGGTTAAGTGTCATCCGAGGTTCAGTTGAAAACTCTGTCACAGCTGGGTCACAGGATTGTGAGTTCACAGTCCCACTCCAGACATTGAGCATAATAGTCTAAACTGTCACCTTGACGTTGTATTGAAGGAGTGCACCACTGTCAGATTAGACACTAAACTAGGGCCCTGTCAGCTAGGGCGGCACGGTGGCACAGTGGTTAGCACTGCTGCCTCACAGCGCCAAGGACCTGGGTTCAATTTCGGCCTCGGATGACTGGCTGTGTGGAGTTTGCACATTCTCCCAGTGTCTGCGTGGGTTTCCTCTGGGTGCTCTGGTTTCCTCCCACAGTCCAAAGTGTGTGGATTAGGTTGATTGGCCATGCTAAATTGCCCCTTAGTGTCAGGGGGACCAGCTAGGGTAAATGCATGGGGTTATAGAGATAGGCCCTGGGTGGGATTGTGGTTGGTGCAGACTCGATGGGCCGAATGGCCTCCTTCTGCACTGTAGGATTCTATGATTCTATGCTCTCTCAAGAGGTATAAAAGATCCTGTGGCATCATTGGAGAATAAGCAGATTTATCCCAATCTTTTGGCCGGTATAGTTATCCCCCAACCAACACCACTAAACCAGATTATCTGGCCATTATCACATTGTTGTTTATGGGAGCTTGCTGTGCACAAATTAGCTCCTGCCTTTCCTAGATGACAACTTCACTGCCAAAAGGACTCAACTGGCTGTACAGTACTTTGGGATGTCCTGCGACTGTGAAAGGCGCTAAATAAATGCAAATCTTTCCTTCTGTCCAACGCAGTATCAGTCAACTTGATGACAAAATGAAACAATATACTTTGAGGAATCCACAAAACGTTCAGACGTCTTAGTCTAGAATTTTCCATTGCTTAACCTCTGGTGCATGGATCTGGAGTTCGCACACACCCCACGGGTCTACGCGCAGCTCTATCCTGGGGTCAGGGGCCAATGTCATATTTTGTCTTCGAAAAGTCTATTCGATTAGTCCCACTCACCTGTTCGAGCCCCGCCCACCCGTCTGCAATCTTTTCCCCTGTTAAGTAATTTGCTAATTCACTTTTGAAAGTTACTATTGGATTGACTTCCACTGTTTTATATTTTCTGGCAGTGCGTTCCAGATCACAACAACAATGGAGACTTATTTATTAAATAGAATGCTTTGTCGGGTTGGACTGTCTTGGATGTTTTTTAATGATTTATTTCTCTGCAGCAACAACAGGAAGTGTTTGAAAGTTCTGTCAGAGTTGTTGATTAAGTGGAGGTAACAGCAAGTTTGTTGGTTTAAACTTCCATTTACCACTGCGTAATTTTCTTCCGTCAGCCTTCAAACAGTTGTGCACGATGGGAACCTTCATTGCAGAAAGCAATACAGCCGCAATTAATTTACTTTTTATTAAGTATAAACCGAGAGAGGTTTGCAAAATGCCAGCTGTCAGAAACAGTTTATCCGTTCCAAAGAACGGTGCATCTGTTTTATTTAAACGTTAAAGCACTGTTTTCTCTTTTTGCTACCAGTCAGACACCAGGAACAATGGAGGGCAGAGTGAAGAGTGACGGTTGGAATGTACGGAATTGCATATCTGACCTCCTGGCAGCTTATCACGAACAGCCAGATTCTTTGTCCTTAACTGTGGTGTGATTTTAATTGCTCCCTCACTGACAATCCATGCCTTTAGCTTCCTATGTCCTCAGCTCTGGAATTCACTCCATAAAACCCATCTTTTCTCCACCTCTTTCCTCCTTTTGTTGCTTCACAACTTAATGCGAGGAAGTTCCGTTCAAAAGTCTGACGGCAGCAGGGAAGAAGCTGTTCTTGAGTCAGTTGGTTCGTGACCTCGGACTTTTGTATCCTTTCCCCTACCTCCTTGACCAAGTTTTTGATCATCTGCTCTGACATCTCTTCAGATGGCCCATGTTCAGTTTTGCTTGCTCGCGCTCCCATGATGCACCATTTCCACCCAAAAGGCTCTCAGAGTCATAGGGTGAGATTTTCCGGCCGCGCTCGTCCCAAGACGGAAAATCCCGCCCGTGGTCAATGGACCTTTGCATTGTCCGTATGCCGCCCCCTACGATTCCCGTGATGGGCAGGACGGGATAATTCCGCCCATATAGTCAAGACCGCAAGAAACTAGTCTTCCACCTTCTTCCGTCGGGAAAAAGATACAAAAGTCTGAGGGTCACGTACCAACTGACTCAAGAACAGCTTCTTCCCTGCTGCTGTCAGACTTTTGAATGGACTTACCTTGCATTAAGTTGATCTTTCTCTACACCCTAGCTATGACTGTAACACTACATTCTGCACCCTCTCGTTTCCTTCTCTATGAAAGGTATGCTTTGTCTGTATAGCGTGCAAGAAACAATTCTTTTCACTGTATGTTAATACATGTGACAATAATAGATCAAATCAAATCAAATCAGCGCAGAAAGGGCCCTTCGACCCATTGAGTCTACACGACTTATGGTGCACTAATCCCATTTTCCACACTTTGATTTGATTTGATTTATTATTGTCACATGTATTATAATGAGGCAGTGCATTCCAGAGTCCCATCGCACTCTGATTTTTCCTCAGACTCCCTCTGAATCTACCACCCTTATGCCCCCTCGCAATTGACCCCTCATCCAATCATAAATGCAAGCTGTTTATCTTGTTAATGGTGACATGGCGATGAATTGCACAGGATTGGTAACCCAGAAACAGGCCTTAGAGCCTTACGCTGATGTTTATTCTCCACATAAGCTCCTCCCTTTCTCTAGATAGTAAAGACACCGAGGGAAACGGGGATAGTGCAGGAAAATACCATTGAGGTGGATGACCAGCCCAGGTCGAGTTGAATGGTGGAGCAGGCTCGAGGGGCCGAATGGCCTACTCCTGCTCCTATGTCTTAATTTCCTACGCTCCCATCACTCTTCATCTAACCCTATCAACATATCTTATTCTTTCCCCCTTTTTCTCCTCTTTTCCTCACCCAGCCTCCCATTAAATGCCTCCATACTATTCACCATACTATTTCTGACCGCTGCATATAACAAACAAATCAAAAATCCTTTTCTCGACATCCACCCTTCTGAATCCCCAAGGCTTTGAAAGAATTCCATCAGGTCACCACATCAAATCATGAGGGGCATTGATAGACAGGAAGAAACCTTTCCCCTTGGTGGAGGGATCAATGACCAGGGGGCATAGATTTAAGGTAAGGGGCAGGAGGTTTAGAGGGGATATGAGGGATGTGGGGCGGCACGGTGGCACAGTGGTTAGCACTGCTGCCTCGCAAGTCCAGGGACCCCGGTTCGATTCTGGCCTTGGGTCACTGTTTGTGCGGAGTCTGCACATTCTCCCCATGTCTGCGTGGGTTTCCTCCGGGTGTTCCGGTTTCCTCCCACAGTCCAAAGATGTGCGGGTTAGGTTGATTGGCCATGCTAAATTGCCCATAGCGTCCCAGGATGTGTAGGTTAGGAGGATTAGCGCGGTAAGTGTGTGCGGTTGTGGGAAATGGGCCTGGGTGGAATTGTTGTCAGTGCAGACTCGATGGGCCGAATGGCCTCCTTCTGTACTGTAGAGTTTCGATGAGTTTCTATGAAAGCTTTCTCACCCAGAGCAGCACAGTGGCACAGTGGTTAGCACTGCCTGCATCACAGCTTCAGGGACCCAGGTTCAATTCCGGCCTCGGGTCACTCTCTGTGCGGAGTCTGCACGTTCTTCCCATGTCTGCATGGGTTTCCTGTGGGTGCTCCGGTTTCTGGATGTGCGGGTTAGGTTGATTGACCATGATAAATTGCCCCTTAGTGTCAGGGGGACTAGAAGGGTAAATATGTGGGGTTACAGGGATAGGACTTGGGTGGGATTGTAGTCAGTGTAGGCTCGATGGGCCAAATGGCCTCCTCCTGCAGGACTCTATGATGATTCAGAGGGTGGTGGGAGTCTGGAACTCACTGCCTGAAAGGGTGGTGGAGGCAGAGACCCTCATGACATTTAAGAAGTATTTAGATGTCCACTTGCAATGCCAAGGCATACAAGGCTATGGAACAAGTACTGGAAAATGAGATTAGAATAGTTGGGTGGTTTTACCTTGACTGGTGCAGACATTATGGGCCGAAGGGCCTTTTTTTGTGCTATAGACCTCTATGACTCTATGACTACCTTCAGCCTTCTCTTTTCTCTTTATAGGAGCAGGAGTAGGCCACTCGGCCCCTCGAGCCTGCTCCACCATTCAATACAGCTGATCTGATTGTAACCTCAACCCCACATTCCTGCAAACCCTGATTACCTGCCACCCTCTTGTTAATCAAGAATCTATCTAGCTCTGCCCTAAAAACATTCAAAGATGCTGTTTCCAATGCCTTCGGAGGCAGAGAGTGACAAAGACTCGCTATCATCTAGAATGACAGAACTGTTACAGCGCAGAGGGAGGCCATTTGCCCGAACGTGTCTGTACTGGCTCTCTAAACAGACTTCATGGCTTGGTGTCCTTCCCCTGCCTTTTCCGCTCTGCACCTCTGCACATTGTTTCTATTCAAGTAATCACCTAGCCTCAGAGAGAAAAGAATTCTCCTCACCTCTGCCCTTAAATGGGTGACCCCTTCATTTTTAAGCAATGACCCCCAATTACTAGATTTTCCCACTGGAGGGAAATATCCTCTGCACCCCTGCAAAATCCCTCAGGATCTTAAATGTTTCAATCAAGTTACTCTTCTAAACTCTATTTTTAGGGAAAAGGTGTTTATTGTGTTCACGAACCATGAATTTAAAGAATTTTACAGCAGGGAAGGGGAGCACTCAGCTCATCATACTTGTGCCAACTTTCTGAATGTCCCACTTGCCCTGCTCTTCCCCAGAGTTTTGCAGCTTTTACGGGTTCAAATAGTTTATTTTTATTTTTATGGGTAATTATTCCCTTCTGTGGGTCAGGGGGAGAGTGCGGGGCAGGAGTGGATTAAAGGGCCATAAGGTCAGAGGCCGACAGCTCTTCTGCTCAACAGTGCCACTGGGAAGTTAGTGGCTGCTGTGGGAAATACACCCACTGGAGACCCATAATTGCACAGCAGCCCAGGGCACAAGTAAGTGATGGTAGGAGGGGTTTCACAGCGTGAGGGTTGCAGGAAAGGGCAGGGGTCGTGTAGGGGGTCAGCAGCAAGGGCAGGAAGATCAACCTTGCCTGATGCCAGATCCCTTGATCAGACACTGTTCACACACAGGTTTGTCATACTCACAATGTGGCGACGTGCCTGGCCCCCCTGGGGGCAGGAAGAGGCCCTCAATCGGGTATTAATTGCGCACTTAAGGGCCCCAACTGGTGGCAGGGCAGGTAGACCGTAGTGATGTTAGTGTGCCTTTAAGAGATTTTTTTTTTAAATCATGCTCTCTGCAGCTCACAGCCTTGGCTGATGTCATTATGGCATCAGTTTGAACAAAGAACAAAGAACAATACAGCACAGGAAAAGGCCCTTCGGCCCTCCAAGCCCGTGCCGCTCCCTGGTCCAAACTAGACCATTCTTTTGTATTCCCACTCCATTCATATGGCTATCTAGATAAGTCTTAAACGTTCCCAGTGTGTCCGCCTCCACCACCTTGCCCGGCAGCGCATTCCAGGCCCCCACCACCCTCTGTGTAAAATACGTCCTTCTGATATCCGTGTTAAACCTCCCCCCCCTCACCTTGAACCTATGACCCCTCGTGAACGTCACCACCGACCCGGGGAAAAGCTTCCCACCGTTCACCCTATCTATGCCTTTCATAATTTTATACACCTCATATTAAGTCTCCCCTCATCCTCCGTCTTTCCAGTGAGAATGGAGATGTCCTTTTATTGCTGCTTAAATGGGGGGTTGTTTATTTTTATTGGGGAGTTTATGGCTTTGCATTGATTGGAGAAAAACTGGTTAGCAGGTCGGGTGATAGGAGTTTATTTTTATTTTCAGTTTGGAGCAGCAGGTTTGAGCTTTAGTTTTAGAAGAGACAGCAAGTTGAAAAGAAGTCTCTCTCTCCCTGGTTGGGGAAATTCTACAGGTTAGCTGAAAGCCTTCCTGGAGTAGGAAATCTGCTGTTGGTGGCTTGACCTGAAGGTCTGGGAAGCTGTTGTGACTTCAAACTGTTCTGGATGTATCCAGAGAACTGCAGACTTCAACCAAAGGACTCAATTCCAGTATCACGTGAGCATTAGTCATTGCTGTGTTAACTTGTTCAAAGGGGTTTTGTCTATGGCAAAGATCTTGTTTGATTGGAACACATTAGATATCTTTGTTAAGGGTTATACATTATAGTGGTTGTTTTGTTTCTTGTTTGTAACTGATAAAAGTTCTTGCTAGTTTTCTTACTATACATGTTAACTATATTCTTAAATAAACTTTATTTGATAAAATGACACTAGTGGGTCATTTGAATCACACCTGAAGTGGAACATATCATGCTTATCCTAGCCAAATTCAAGATGCAAAATGTATGATCCAGGTGGACTCCATAAAACACTTTGGAGTTTCTGACCTGAACCTAACCATATATGTAACACGTCCAACCCGCCCCCAATGATGCAAAGCCAACAAAAGAGGAAATAAAAGGCCAAGAAACAAAATTTAAAAAAGGAAAAGGCCCAGGAGACCAGGAGCCAAGAAGACAACAAGCCACAATATAAGGGCAAGGCAACATGGGGCAACAAGGATTGGACATGAGCCGAAAGAAAAGAGGCAGAGCACGAAGAAAATGGGACATGCCCTCTCTCTGTCCGACCCCCAAAAAAGAAACCATCCACAGGCCTTCCTGTCACAGACTTAATCACCAGGTTAAAGTCCAACGCGTTTATTTGGTGTCACGAGCTTTCAGAGCGCAGCTCCTTCATCAGGTGAGTGGAGAGGTGGGTTCACAAACACGGCATATATAGGCAGAGACATAATTGCAAGATAGTGATCGGAATGGTTGGTCATTCCAACCATTATCTTGCAATTGTGGCACTGTCTGTATATATATGCCGTGTTTGCAAACCCAACTCTCCACTCACCTGATGAAGGAGCAGCGCTCTGAAAGCTCATGACACCAAATAAAGCTGTTGGACTTTAACCTAGTGTTGTGAGACTTCTTACTGTACCCACCCCAGTCCAATGCTGGCATCTCCACCTCTGAAGTTCAGCTCTTTTATCCATATTTGAACCAAGGCTGTAATGAGGTCAGGCGCTGAGTGACCCTGGAGGAACCTAAACTGAGCATCCGTGAGCAGGTTATTGCTGAGTAGGTGCCACTCGGTGGCGCTGTGGGTGGCACCCTTCCATCACTTTACTGATGATCGAGAGTAGACTGATGAGGTGGCGATTGGCTGGGTTGGATTTTGTGTATAGGACATACCCGCGCAATTTTCCACATTGCCAGGTGGATGCTAGTATTGTAACTGTACTGAGGAGCTTGGCGAGGGGAGCGGCAAATTCTGGAGCACAAGTTTTCAGTACTATTGCTGGAATGTTGTCAGGGCCCACAGCCCTGACTTAATCAGGGTGGAGGAGGGAAGATGGCAGGGACTCACCAGATTAAATATCCCTCCCACCTCCAAACCTGCCATGGGAGAGAGGATGAAATGTTGTCTTTGACTGGGCATTTTCACAGAACAGTTTGTGAGATCTTGCTGTGGGAAAATTGGTGCTGACTTTTCTCCAATACAACAATGACTGTGGTTCGATAATCTCTTCGTTGGTTAGAAAGCTTCTTGGGGCAACTTGAGGTCATGAAAAATGCGATGAAAACACATCATTATTTCTGTCATCAAGCCAAAAACAACATTTACGCATCCGTATATTGCCAACAGAATACTTGCTGTCTCTGAAAGTTACTGTTTAATACCAACTTTATTTTATGTTCCATATGCGTGTCAAACAGAATAAGCAGCAAGTAATATGCAAGCAGGCTTTTTCCGCTGAGGCTAGGGGAGAAAAAGACCAGAGGGCATGGGTTAAGGGTGAAAGGAGAAAAGTTTAAAGGGAATATTAGGGGGGGCTTCTTCACGCAGAGAGTGGTGGGAGTGTGGAATGAGCTGCCGGATAAAGTGGTAAATGCGGGGTCACTTTTAACATTTAAGAAAAACTTGGACGGGTTCATGGATGAGAGGGGTGTGGAGGGATATGGTCCAAGTGCAGGTCAGTGGGACTAGGCATAAAATGGTTCGGCACAGACAAGAAGGGCCAAAAGGCCTGTTTCTCAGCTGTAATTTTCTATGGTTCTAATAGACAGAGCTAAGCAATTCCACAGCCATCAGATCAGATTAATGCTCTGCAGTTCTGCCACATCCAGCCGTGAATGGTGGTGGACAATTAAACAACTCACTGGAGGAGGAGGCTCCACAAATATCCCCATCCTCAATGATGGAGAATCCCAGCACATCAGTGCAAAAGATAAGGTTGAAGCATTCGCAGCAATCTTCAGACAGAAGTGCTGAGCGGATGGTCCATCTCGGCCTCCTCTGGAGGCCCCCAGTATCACAGGTTTCAGTCTTCAGCCAATTCAATTCACTCCATGTGATATCAAGAAATGGCTGAAGGCACTGGATATTGCAAAGGCTGTGGGCCCTGACAACATTCCAGCAATAGTACTGAAAACTTGTGCTCCAAGCTCCTCCAGTACAGTTACAACACGAGCATCCACCTGGCAATGTGGAAAATTGCGCGGGTATGTCCTATACACAAAATCCAATCCAGCCAATTACCACCTCATCAGTCTACTCTCAATCATAGTAAAGTGATGGAAGGGTGCCACCCACAGCATTACCGAGTGGCACCTACTCAGCAGTAACCTGCTCACGGATGCTCAGTTCCGGTTCCTCCAGGGTCGCTCAGCTCCTGACCTCATTACAGCCTTGGTTCAAATATGGACAAAAGAGCTGAACTTCAGAGGTGAAGTGAGAGTGACAGCCCTTGACATCAAGGCAGCATTTGACCAAGTGTGGCATCAAGGACCCCTAGCTAAACTGGAGGGAAAACCCTCCACTGGTTGGAGTCATAGCTGGTACAAAGGAAGATGGTTCTGGTGGTTGAAGGTCAATCATCTCAGCTCCAGTATATCACCGAAGGAGTTCCTCAGGGTTGTGTCCAAGGTCTAACCATCTTTAACTGCTTCATCAGTGACCTTCCTTCCATCATTAGGTTAGAAGTAGGGATTTTCGCTGATGACAGCACAATGTTCAGCACCATTCACCAATCCTCAGATACTGAAGCAGTCCATATCTAAATGCAGCAAGATCTGGACAATATCCAGGCTTGGGCTGACAAATGGCAAGTAACATTCGCAGCGTACAAGTTCCAGGCAATGACCATCTCCAACAAGACGGGACCTAACCATCACCTCGTGACATTAAATGGGCATTACCATCACTGAATCCTCCACTATAAACATCCTGGGGGTTATCATTGACCAGAAACATAGCTGGAGAACGCAAAAATTCACTGTAGCTACAAGAGCGGGTCAACAGCTAGGAATTCGGTGGCGAGTAACTCCTGACTCCCCAAAGCCTGCCCACCATCGCCATTCCTTCACTGTCACTGGGTCAAAATTCTGGAACTCCCTCCCTAACAGCACCGTGGGTGCACCTGCGCCCCAAGGACTGTGATGGTTCAAGAAGCCAGCTCAGCACCACCTTCTCAAGGCCAACTAGGGATGTGCCTAGCCAGCGAGCGACACCCACATCCTTTCAATGAATTATAAGCTCTTGCTATGGACTCAATGCTGTTTGATGTGTAACACACACTAGTGACTGCTTGTCATTTAATTCCTTGTGTTCAAAGTTTGTGAACAACAACAACCTGCATTTATATAGCACCTTTGATGTTATAAAACATCACGTGGCATTTCATAAAAGTATAATCAGATATATTGACACCAAGCCAATGAAGGGGTTGTTAGGGCTGAAGACCAATAGAAGCCTAGGAAGTGAACTCCAGAACTCAGAGCTTAGGCTAAGGCTGCTGGTTGTAAAGAAAGTGGGGGGATGCACAACAGGCCAGGACTGAGGTAACCAGAGATTATAAAGGACTGTAGGGTTGGAGGAGGCTAAGGAGATAGAGTGGGGTCAGGTCCTGCAGTGATCTTTTTACAGAAGATGAGAATTTTAGAATTAAGCTATTTGAGAACCAATGAAGGTCATTGAGCAAAGGAAAATGGTTCCATCATCCACCATGGATCTGTCACTGGGAGCACTAGCGCCGTATCCAAGGGAGCTCTGTTTGAACTAGTCAATCCACTGTGCACCAAAGACAGCACAATTTTGATAAAAGATATCAATTTGAGCTCTTAGGAGGTCATGATCACAAATCTCACTCGAGAGACTGGAGTATAATAATCCAAGTCGACCCTCCTGGTGCTGTACTGAGTGATTGATGCTCTGTCGGAGGAGGTGCCATCTTTTCGATGACGCATGGCATATTCCATGGCTCCACCAGCCCTTGCAGGTGGTGGGGTGCCTTTTTGAACCATTGCAGCCCCTGGGGTGTAGGTACACCCACAGTGCTATTAGGGAGGGATGCAGATGAACATCAAAAATCCCAAAGCACTATTTTAGAGGTAAGCAGGGGAGATTTCTCTGGTGTCCTAGTTGCTGTGAATATCCAGTATATAATTTGCATGTTTTGGAATATAACTTTCGGTTTTAACATTAAAGTTTTAACTGTAGATAAGTGGGCCATTGGATTAAGAAATCATACGCATTGCAAGCAAATGCATTACAAACAAGCTTTGAGTTAATTACACTTACAAGCTAATCTATGTTTGTCTTACAAGATCAGAGGTAGAAGTGTAAAACTTGAACAATGAATGGATCATCTTTGGGATTGTAATGGAGCCTGAAGATTCCCATTTCCTTCAATTAAAAATTAAATTCTGTATGTGGTCCCAGATCAAAAGAAGGTAAAGCCAGGGCTTGAACAAGAAAGTTCTTTACACGGCCCAACAATTCTGGAAGAGGGGTTGGCAAAAGTCCATTGGCAATATAAATTATTATGGATTAAAGAATCAAAGAGTTGTGTTGAAGGTAAAGTAATAGCATTTCTGTTGGAACCATGCCAAAGCATGTTGCCAAAGAGTTAGCAAGTAAGGGTGGAGCCTTGGGTTACTTTCCTTCCCTTTGTTTTATTTACTTGTGTGTATTTGCTGACAGAAGCAAGCCATTGAGTTTGGGGGACAGACCAAGGCAATTGTAGCTTTGCTTTGATGAAGGTGTCGGGTGGGATTCTCCCAAAACAATTCTAAGTGCCGAATTTGCGTAAAAACTGGAGTAAATCCCAGCGGGATTTTCAAAATGAATCTCCCACACTCTGTGCACTGCAGAGTGCACTAGCGTGAATTATGCTGAAAATCAGAGGTGGGGCCTATTCCCATCCGAGAGGCCAGCAGCATAGCACTGAGTGCACCACTGCGCATGCGCCAATCTGTCAGCGCTAATATCGGCGCATGCGCAGTAACCCCGCACTGCTTCCCCAGCCGACCCTCCCACCATCTGATCAATGGCCTCCCAGATATGTCTGGGCCAGCCCCGACTTAATTGCCCCCATCATTTCACCAGATTGAGGGACCTGATGGATGATGATATTCAGTTAGACGCACCCTTTAAGCCTAGAAAACAGTCACTTCATCATTCACCGCGTGGAATGCGGGTAGGGGCTTAATCTCAGTTTTGGATTTTGTGAGGGGAAAACCAGTTGGAAAATTTGCTCCAACTTGCAGCTAGAGGAAGAAAGCCCCAGTGGTCCTCACAGAATCTCATGACAGAAAACTCAGCAGAGTTAGCTTGGGAAGCTGTTGTGTATCTGCTTGCAACCGGAAAAAGGAGCAGAAGTATCCGCAGTCGTGAGGCTGTAAAGAAAAGGTGCAAAAAGCTAATGGAAGAATCCCACAGTACCTTATCTCGGAGAATTGTTGGAACATGAGGAAAATTAAAGTGAATTCTGGAGGGCTGTGGCATAGCTTTGTGTTGGTCCCAGGAAAAGTAAGTGAATTTTCAAGAGTTTGTAAGAAAAGGGAACTCTTGGGGGGAAATAAAGAGTAGAACTGAGTTCAGAACAGAGGTCTTACTAAACTACAGTGTTAAGTTAGTGGTGCTTGCATTGTTGAATTTCTCTTTCTGTACAATACGGCACGGTAGCACAGTGGTTAGCACTGCTGCTTCACAGCTCCAGGGTCCCAGGTTCGATTCCCGGCTCAGGTCACTGTCTGTGTGGAGTTTGCACATTCTCCTCGTGTCTGCGTGGGTTTCCTCCGGGTGCTCCGGTTTCCTCCCACATCCAAAGATGTGCAGGTTAGGTTGATTGGCCAGGTTAAAAATTGCCCCTTAGAATCCTGGGATGCGTAGGTTAGAGGGATTAGTGGGTAAATATGTGGGGGTAGGGCCTGGGTGGGATTGTGGTCGGTGCAGACTCGATGGGCCGAATGGCCTCCTTCTGCACTGTAGGGTTTCTATGATTTCTATGATTTCTAAGTTTGTTCTTCCCTAAAAGACAAAAAAATAAAGTTTGTTCTTGTTCAAAATCGCTTAACCTTGTGGCATTTGTCGGTTAATTGCTGGATGTTCAGGTTTCACCTTTAAGCTTCACTGGGCCTTCGCAGTATCATTGCTTAGTCGATGTTTATTGCCCAACCAGCGTTACTAAAATCAGATTATCTGTCGCTATCACGTTATTGTTTGTGGGAGCTTGCTGTGCGTAAATTGGTTGCCACATTTCCAACTGTCCAGCAGTGACTGTACTGAGCATTTCACTCATTATAAAGCACTTGTGGAAATCCTGAGGGTGTGAAAGGCGCTATATAAAGGCATGTTTAAAAAAAATATTTTCGGAGGCTTGCAAGACATCTACCAAATATAATTGTTCCAACGGACAGCAGCAGAATTCCTTGAGTGGCAGTTTTGTTTCAGATACAGTTTCCTCTTTGTACAACGCAGTAACCAGAAACAGGTGATGGGATGTCAAGTTCAATTGAAAACTGACCAGTGTATTTCTTTCCTCCGGTACTAAATGTAGACACATCTATCCCTGATTTCAGAGGCTTAACAAAGCACAGTGTATTTAAAAACCTTGACTGATTGAAGTGAGGCCCCCGGGAAATATGTACCCAGTTTGAGTTCACACTATACAATGAACACTGAATGGAGACACTGAGATGACAGTTGTGCATTGACATCATTGTGCTCATTCCAATAAGACATGTCAAGTGTGAACCTTGGACCCTCAGGCATTGGCAAGGGAAGATCCCAGGAAATTTATACGTTCACTGCATTCTATCTGACTCCCATTGGTTTTCTCCTGCCTTCCATATTTGTAGACTTACTATCCCACCGTCACCACATAATAACGAAAAGATGTTTGGCTTCCTTCGGATCTGCTTTTCACAAATTAGGCTGGGGAGAAGGTGGTGTAGCGGTAATGTTACTGGGCTAGTAATACAGAGAAACTAGAAGCAAGAGTAGGCCATTCGGCCCTTTGAACCTGCTCCACCATTCATTTTGATCATGCCTGATCATCAAAATCAATATTATGATCCCCCCCCACGCGCCCCCCCACGCTCCCCCCCCCCCCACCCCACCTACGTCCCTTGATCCCATTAGCCCCAAGCGCTAGATCCATCTGCTTCTTGAAATCACACGCTCTGAAGACAGGGGTTCAAATCCCATCATGGCAGCTAGTGGAATTAAAATTAAATTAATAAATTGAAAGCGAGGGCATCATTTTCCCATCCCGCCTGCCCGCCCGCCACGGGAATCGGAGCAGGCAGACACGGACCATGCAAAGATCTGTTGGCCTCAGGCAGGATTTTCCAGTTTTTGGGGTGAGGGCAGCCATAAGATCCCGTCCCTAGTCTCAGACCTGGTGACCCCGACAACTGTCATCAGTTGACATAAAAACCCATCTGGTTAGGGAAGGAAATCTGCCATCCTTATCCAGTCTGGCCTACTTGTGACTCCGGGCCCACAGCAATGTGTTTGATTCTTAACCCCCCCACCCCCTGGTTAGCAGATAGGAAGCAAAGAGTTGGCATAAATGGGTCTTTTTCTGATTGGCAGTCAGTGACTAGTGGGGTACCGCAGGGATCTCTGCTAGGACCCCAACTGTTCACATTATATATTAATGATTTGGAAGAGGGAACTAAATGTATTATCTCCAAATTTGCAGATGATACAAAGTTGGGTGGGAGGGTGAGCTGTGAGGAGGGTGCAGAGATGCTTTAGCGTGATTTGGACAGGCTGAGTGTGTGAGCATCTGCATGGCAGATGCAGTAAAATGTGGATAAATGTGAGGTTATCCACTTTGGTAGCAATAATAGGAAGACAGATTATTACTTGAATGGGTGTAAATTGAGAGAGGTGGATACTCAGTAACACCTTGGAGTCCTCATGCATCAGTTGCTGAAAGTAAGCGCACAGGTACAGCAGGCAGTAAAGAAGGCAAATGGTATGTTGGCCTTCATAGCAAGAGGATTTGGGTATAGGGATAGGGATGTTTTGCTGCAATTGTATAGGGTGTTGGTGAGGCCACATCTGGAGTAGTGTGTGCAGTTTTGGTGTCCTTATCTGAGGAAGGATGTCCTTGTTATAAAGGGAGTACAGCGAAGGTTTACCAGGCTGTAAACCTGGTTTGGCAGGTCTGTCATATGAGGAGAGACTAAGTCGGTGAGGATTATACTCACTAGAGTTTAGAAGAGTGAGAGGGGATCTCATAGAAACTTATAAAATCCAAACAGGGTTAGACAGGGTAGATTCAGAAAGAATGCTCCCGATGGTGGGGGAGTCCAGAACTAGGGGTCATAGTTTGAGGATAAGGGATAAATCTTTTAGGACTGAGATGAGGAGAAATTTCCTCACCCAGAGGGTGGTGAATGTGTGGAATTCACGACCACGGAAAATAGTTGAGGCCAAAATGTTGTCTGATTTCAAGAAGAAATTAGATATAGCTCTTAACAAAGAACAAAGAACAATACAGCACAGGAACAGGCCCTTCAGCCCTCCAAGCCCGCGCCACTCCCTGGTCCAAACTAGACCATTCTTTTGTATCCCTCCATTCCCACTCCGTTCATGTGGCTATCTAGATAAGTCTTAAACGTTCCCAGTGTGTCCACCTCCACCACCTTGCCCGGCAGCGCATTCCAGGCCCCCACCATCCTCTGTGTAAAATACGTCCTTCTGATATCCGTGTTAAACCGCCCCCCCTCACCTTGAACCTATGACCCCTCATGAACGTCACCACCGACCTGGGAAAAAGCTTCCCACCGTTCACCCTATCTATGCCGTTCATAATTTTATACACCTCTATTAGGTCACCCTTCATCGTCCGTCTTTCCAGTGAGAACAACCCCAGTTTACCCAACCTCTCCTCATAACTAAGCCTTTCCATACCAGGCAACATCCTGGTAAACCTCCTCTGCACTCTCTCTAAAGCCTCCACGCTCTTCTGGTAGTGTGGTGACCAGAACTGGGCGCAGTATTCCAAATGTGGCCGAACCAACGTTCTATACAACTGCAGCATCAGATCCCAACTTTTATACTCTATGCCCCGTCCTATAAAGGCAAGCATGCCATATGCCTTACTCACTACCTTCTCCACCTGTGACGTCACCTTCAAGGATCTGTGGACTTGCACACCCAGGTCCCTCTGCGTATCTACACTCTTTATGGTTCTGCCATTTATCATATAGCTCCCCCGTACGTTAGTTCTACCAAAATGCATCACTTCGCATTTATCAGGATTGAACTCCATCTGCCATTTCTTTGCCCAAATTTCCAGCCTATCTATATCCTTCTGTAGCCTCTGACAATGTTCCTCACTATCTGCAAGTCCAGCCATTTTCGTGTTGTCCACAAACTTACTGATCACCCCAGTTACACCTTCTTCCAGATCGTTTATATAAATCACAAAACAGCAGAGGTCCCAATACAGAGCCCTGCGGAGCACCACTAGTCACAGGCATCCAGCCGGAAAAAGACCCTTCCACTACCACCCTCTGTCTTCTGTGACCAAGCCAGTTCTCCACCCATCTAGCCACCTCCCCCTTTATCCCATGAGATCCAACCTTTTGCACCAATCTACCATGAAGGACTTTGTCAAACGCTTTACTAAAGTCCATATAGACGACATCTACAGCCCTTCCCTCGTCAACCATTCTGCTCACTTCTTCAAAAAACTCCACCAGGTTAGTGAGGCATGACCTCCCTCTCACAAAACCATGTTGACTATCGTTAATGAGTTTATTCCTTTCTAAATGCGCATACATCCTATCTCTAAGAATCCTCTCCAACAACTTCCCCACCACGGACGCCATGCTCACCGGCCTATAATTTCCCAGGTTATCGTTCCTACCCTTCTTAAATAACGGGACCACATTAGCTATCCTCCAATCCTCTGGGACCTCATCTGTGTCCAGTGACGAGACAAAGATTTGCGTCAGAGGCCCAGCGATTTCATCTCTCGTCTCCCTGAGCAGCCTTGGATAGATTCCATCAGGCCCTGCGGATTTGTCAGTCTTTATATTACCTAAAAACCTAACACTTCCTCCCTTGTAATGGAGATTTTCGCTAACGGGTCAACACTCCCCTCTGAGACATTCCCAGTCAACCAACGCATCCCTCTCCTTTGTGAATACCGACGCAAAGTATTCATTTAGGATCTCCCCTACATCTTTGGGCTCTAAGCATAATTCCCCACTTTTGTCCCTGAGAGGTCCGATTTTTTCCCTGACAACCCTTTTGTTCCTAACGTATGAATAAAATGCCTTGGGATTCTCCTTAATCCTGTCTGCCAAGGACATTTCGTGACCCCTTTTTGCCCTTCTAATTCCTCGTTTGAGTTATTTCCTACTTTCTTTGTATTCCTCCAGAGCTCCCTCCGTTTTTAGCTGCTTGGACCTAATGTACGCCTCTCTTTTCTTTTTGACCAGTCCCTCAATTTCCCTGGTTATCCACGGTTCTCGAATCCTACCCTTCCTATCCTTCTTTTTTACAGGCACATGCCTATCCTGCAGCCCTAACAACTGTTCCCTAAAAGACTCCCGCATGCCAGATGTGGATTTACCCTCAAACAGCCTCTCCCAATCAACAGCTGCCAATTTCTGCCTAATCCCACTAAAGTTAGCCTTCCCCCAATCCAACACCTTACTCTTGGGACACCACTCATCCTTTTCCATCACTATCCTAAAGCTAACAGAATTGTGGTCACTATTTGCCACATGTTCCCCTACCGAAACTTTGAAAACCTGACCGGACTCATTCCCCAGTACTAGGTCCAGTATAGCCCCCTCTCTAGTCGGGCTATCTACATATTATTCCAAAGAACCCTCCTGTACGCATTTTACAAATTCCTCCCCATTCAGAGTCCCAGCTCTAAGCGATTTCCAGTCTATACCAGGGAAATTGAGGTCTCCCACTACAACAACCCTATTTTTCCTGCACCTATCCATTATCTCCAGACATATCTGTTCTTCCACTTCCACTTCCCTTAGGGTAAAGGGATCAAGGCAGTGCAGCGAAGGTTTACCAGGCTGATTCCGGGGATGGCGGGCCTGATGTATGAGGAGAGATTGAATAGGTTAGGATTGTTTTCGCTGGAGTTCAGACGAATGAGGGGAGATCTCAGAGAGACTTATAAAATTCTAACAGGACTAGACAGGGTAGATGCAGGGAGGATATTCCCGATGGTGGGGAAGTCCAGAACCAGGGGTCACAATCTGAGGGTTTGGGGTAGGCCATTTAGGACAGAGATGAGGAGACATTTCTTCACGGAAAGAGTGGTGAGTCTGTGGAATTCATTACCACAGGAAGTAGTTGATACCAAAACATTGAATGTATTCAAGAGGCGGCTGGATATAGCACTTGGGGCAAATGGGATCAAAGGTTATTGGAAGAAAGCACAATTGGGCTATTGAGTTGGACGATCAGCCATGGTTGCGATGAATGGCAAAGCAGTCTCGAAGAGCCAAATGGCCTCCTCCTGCCCCTATCTTCTATGTTTCTATATTGGGGGAAGGGGGGGATCAGAACATTGAATTTGATGATCAACCATGATCATAATGAATGGTGGAACAGGCTCGAAGGGCCGAATGGCCTACTCCTGCTTCTAGTTTCTATGTTTCTATGAAATGGCCCAGCCACTCAGTTTAAGGGCAATTAGGCACGGGCAACAAACTGCTGGCCTTGCCAGTGATGCCCAGAACTCACAAAAGGAAAAAGACTGGGGGTGGTCTACAGGAGTGTAGCCGCAGGGGGCACCTGGAATGTTTGAAGTTATCTTATTGATGCTGAAGATTGGACCATTAAATGAAAATGAGCTCAATCGTTTCGATGCATGTTATCACCCTCAAGTGTCTTGAATGTATAAAATCAAACAGGATGTGTATTTCACCCAGGGCCTCCCTTCAAGGTTTTGAAATGTAGTGTGCTTAGTTAAGCTTCTGAAATTTGAATACATGTGTCTATACTCAGTCCCAACACAAAAAGTGCATGGGTCGGATTTCAATTGAACTTGACATCCCATCACCTGTTTCTGGTTAGTGTATTATACGGCCAGCAAATAGAACGTGAAACAAAACTGCCACTCAAGCAATTCTGTTCCTCACAGTAGACCAATTATATTAGGTCAGGTTCTTGCAAAGCCAAGAACAGCCCAGGGACCAATATCTTCATCACAATAGCACATGTCATTCAGTTCATAATTGGAGTGTGTCAATGTTTACAGGAGGCTCCCAGGAGAGTGCTAATATTTATAGAGGGTCCCAGTGAGTAAGATAACATGTATAGGAAGTGTGGAGTATGTTAATATTTACAGTGAGTGTGGAGTGATTTAATATTTACAGTGCGTGTGGAGTGTGTTAATATTTACAGGGGGTGTGACGTGTGTTAATATTTACAGTGAGCACAGAATGTGTTAATATTTACCAGGGGGTGTGGAGTGCATTAATATTTACAGTGTGTGTGGAGTGTGTTAATGTTTACAGGGGGTGTGTCGTGTGTTAATATTCACAGTGAGCACGGAGTGTGTTAATATTTACAGGGGGTGTGGAGTGTGTTAATATTCACAGTGAGTGTGGAGTGTGTTAATATTCACAGTGAGTGTGTAGTGTGTTAATATTTACAGTGAATGTGGAGTGTGTTCATATTCACAGTGAGTGTGTAGTGTGTTAATATTTACAGTGAGTGTGGAGTGTGTTAATATTTACAGTGAATGTGGAGTGTGTTGATATTTACAGGGGGTGTGTAGTGTGTTAATATTTACAGTGAGTGTGGAGTGTGTTGATATTTACAGGGGGTGTGTAGTGTGTTAATATTTACAGGGGATGTGGAGTGTGTTAATATTTACAGTGAGTGTGTAGTGTGTGTTTTTACAGTGTGTGTGGAGTGTGTTATTATTTACAGTGTGTGTGGAGTGTGTTATTATTTACAGTGAGTGTGGAGTGTGTTAATATTTAGAGGGGGTGTGGAGTGTATTAATACTTACAGTGAGGGTGGAGTGTGTTAATGTTTACAGGTGGGTCCCGAGGAGTGTTCTTTTTAACTGGTTCCCCAGTGAGGTTGAAACCCCAGGCCAATGAACCTGTGTGAATAACCTGTGATTTATGAATTGGAGGCGCGGCTTTGCACCTTCTGCTTGATGCGTCTCACTGGGACGTGTGCTACCCATGGACAGAGTTTCTAGACTTGACTGATCCAATGCTTTCCCACCTGCCACTCTCTGTAAACTTGAGCTCATTCAGCATTCTACTGCAGATTGTTAACTGATCCAAGTCCCATTGGGCCATTGCCTCTGCGCTTACTGACCTGCAGAGTACCTGGTCCAGCAAACGTCAATTTAAAAATTCTCATCCTTCTTTCCCACACTCACCGTGGTTTCACCCCTCCCTCGCTCTGTAATCACCTCCATCCCTTCTGTGATCTCCGCACTCCTCCAACTCGTGCACGTTGCTGATTTGAATCCACCATTAGCAGCCGTCTTTTCAGCTGTCTAAGGATTGGAATCCCCTCTGAGACCTCTCCGCCCCCAGTTTCCCCTCCTTTCAGACACCGCATAAAATTTACCTCTTTGACTAAGCTTCAGGTCTCCTGTTCCAGTCTCTCCTTATGAGTTTCCGTGCCAACGCTTTGTCTGGAATGGTTAACGTCACTACATAGATACAAGCTATTGCGAGCATCGCAAGCAATGTTGGGAGAATGACCCAGATGTTAACAGTTCTGCACAGTAGTCAGAACATTTAGACAAGACAGTCTAAACACTCAGTGAGTGTGAGGAGGTTTGCAGCCTCCCTGATTATCGCTGTGCAGAAGTTATAAACTTAGCAGACTGCCAATTGCCAGCTGTTCGCAGATAGCAGGGATTCCTGGGTAGTGTGTCCAGCTCCATAAATAGCCATCGAATGCCGACTGTCCTTTTGTTATCTGATTCCTATTTTATCAAAAAGAATTAATCCAGGAACGCGGGATGGTTGCCATAGCCAGCATTCATTGCCCGTCCCTTGTTACCCATTTGGTAAAACCGAGAGACTCACTCAGTCAGCTCTGAGTGGCATCTAGGAGCTAGCCCCATGTGTTGTTTGTGGACGGCACGGTGGCACAGTGGTTAGCACTGCTGCCTCACAGCGCCTGAGACCCGAGTTCGATTCCTGATTTGGGGTCACTGTCTCCCCGTGTCTGCGTGGGTTTCCTCCGGGTGCTCTGGTTTCATCCCACCATCTGAAAGACATGCTGGTTAGGTGGATTGGCCATGCTAAATGGAGTGTGGCGACTAGTGGATTTTCACAGTAACTTCATTGCAGTGTTAATGTAAGCCTACTTGTGACACTAATAAATAAACTTAAACTTAAAACCTTTTGTAGGACTGGACTCATTTATAGGTCAGACCGGGTATGAACAACAGATTTCCTTCCCTAAAGGACATCGATTTTGATTTGGTCTGATTTATAATTGTCATATGTATTGGGATACAGTGAAAAGTATTGTTTCTTGCACGCTATACAGACAAAGCATACTGTACATAGAGAAGGGAAGAAGTGAGTGCAGAATGTAGTGTTATAGTCATAGCTAGAGTGGCGAGAAAGATCAACTTAATGCAAGGTAAGTCCATTCAAAAATCTGACGGCAGCAGGGAAGAAGTTGTTTTTGAGTCAGTTGGTACGTGATCTCAGACTTCTGTATCTTTTTCCCAACGGAAAAAGGCGAGAATGTCCGGGGTGCGTGGGGTCCTTAATTATGCTGGCTGCTTTGCTGAGGCAGTGGGAAGTGTAGACAGAGTCAATGGATAGGAGGCTGGTTTGCGTGATGGATTGGGCTACATTCACGACCCTTTGTAGTTTCTTGCAGTCTTGGACAGAGCAGGAGCCATACCAAGCTGTGATACAACTGGAAATAATGTTTTCTATGGTGCATCTGTAAAAGTTGGCACAATAAGAAGTCTCACAACACCAGGTTAAAGTCCAATAGGTTAATTTGGAATCACGAGCTTTTGGAGCACAGCTCCTTCATCAGGTGAGTGATGTGAGACTTCTTACTGTGCACAGTCCAGTCCAACACCGGCATCTCCACAGCATGTACAAGTTGGTGAGAGTTGTAGCGGACATGTTAAATTTCCTTAGGTTCTTGGTGACTCTATCTGGACACCTAAAAACGTGAAGGTCTTGGCCATTTCTACTTCATCCCTGTTGATGTAGACAGGAGCATGTTCTCCTTTACGCTTCCTGAAGTCAATAACTATCTCCTTCATTCTGTTTACATTGAAAGAGAGATTATTGTCATCACACCAATTCACCAGGTTCTCTGTCTCTTTCCTGTACTCTGTCTCGTCACTGTTTGAGATCCGACCCACTACAGTGGTGTCGTCAGCAAACTTGTAAATTGAGGTGGAGGGGAATTTGGTGCATAAGGAGTATAGTAAGGGGCTGAGGACACAGACATGTGGGGCACCGGTGGAAAACCAGTGAATCAGATGAGTTTATTATAATTATTGGACAGCTGCACAGTCAGTGATGGTAACATTTTAATTCGGGGGCAATTCTCCAATGCCCAGGGGACACCTTGGCACTGCCCACTGGGCATGGGGCAGTGCCAAGGGGCTGAGGCCTAATGGGAATGGGGCCAGATGTGGCAGGGCTTTATGAGGGCAGGGCCTGATGAGGGCAATCAATGGAGGAGCGGGGGGGGTCGCGCCACAACTCTATAGCCGGGATCCGTGAGGGAGGGAGGGAGGCCAGCGATCGGAACTGGATCAGTATGTCCTTCACTAAACTCTTCACTCTACCCTTCGCTCTATCCTTCGCTCCATCCTTCACTCCATCCTTCACTCCATCCTTCGCTCCATCCTTCGCTCCATCCTTCGCTCCATCCTTCGCTCTACCCTTCGCTCTATCCTTCAACACCTTGTTCTCCTGTAGTACAAATTGCTGTGATAGTTTGAAATTTGACATTCTTCCATTTGTCCTTTCAGCAATATGTATTGGGATTTTCCATTTTTCTTCCCCATGTGCCCTGCACTGTCCACCACTTAAAGCATTAAAACCCAAACTGACTTTGGAAAAAATGTCCCAGCACTGTTGCAGCAACAGTGAACCTCCTCTTTCAGAGGCACGAGCTGCCTTTAAGTAGCAACCATCACTCATGGTATCCAGCACCCTGCTGATGCATGGAGCCAGTGAAGGGAGCACAATACCATTGAAAAGAACAAACTGCCGCAATTCAATGCTGTGCCTGCAATGTATGGGTTCAACAGGCACTGTGATCTCCAGGCCTATCTATGGGACTGAGCCAGTGTCTTCCCCTGCTGTGTGGGGTTTGTTACATTGAGCATCCCTATCCCCATTGCAACAAACTGCACGTGGAATCATCACTGACTGACTGAGTTGGAAAATGCAGCCAAGCTCCTGATCTCAGAACTGGGCTGGACCCACTGCTCATTTCCCACATCAACAATCCATGGAATCATACAATCCCTACAGTGCAGAAGGAGGCCATTCAGCCCATTGTCTCGGCATCGACTCTCTGACAGAGCATCTGATCCAGCCGCCCCCCCCACCACCCCGCCGATTCCTGTAACCCTACACATGAGCAATGAGGAATGACTGTGTAGATGATGTACTGGGGAGGGTGGGGGAGAGGGGGAGTTGTATCCCTTGAAGAGGTCAATGTCTTCAGATTTGGGGGGTGGTTGGGGGGTTTGCAGGGGGGTGGGGGGGGGGGTGGAGGATGGGAATGGTGGGAAATGAAGGAGAAGCATGAAAGTACCATTTAAGCGTTTACCTGCCCAGAGGCAGAGAGGTAAAGAAACTTATTTTTTAATTGGAGAAACAGGATCAGACGGTATGCATCAGGGATGTACTCACCTCAACCGCAGAGACAAAGAGTCCGTCAGTGCGATGCCGGTTGTGTGCCTCAGGCAGAGGCTGATCCACCTAATCCACCACATCCCTGGACACCCATCTGTTAGCTAGACTGTCCAGTCAGCGCTGAATCCTGGACAATGTTGTCCTGTAGACTCACTCCCGCCGGAACCTCATTGATACAGCGGCACCTCATTGATAGGGCGGCACGGTAGCACAGTGGTTAGCACTGCTGCTTCACAGCTCCAGGGACCTGGGTTCGATTCCCGGCTTGGGTCACTATCTGTGTGGAGTTTGCACATTCTCCTCGTGTCTGCGTGGGTTTCCTCCGGGTGCTCCGGTTTCCTCCCACAGTCCAAAGATGTGTGGGTTCGTTTGATTGGCCACGTTAAAATTGCCCCTTAGTGTCCTGAGATGCGTAGGTTACAGGGATTAGTGGGTAAATATGTAGGGATATGGGGGTAGGGCCTGGGTGGGATTGTGGTCGGTGCAGACTCGATGGGCCGAATGGCCTCTTTCTGTGCTGTAGGGTTTCCATGATTCTATACCACTCAAACTCTGACACCTGATTGGTCAAGCTTTGAAAACATGGATGCTGTGCTAATAAGAGGTGGCTGTTTGACATCGGAATTTTGTCCACAATTATGATATGAATGGCCAGTTGTCATAATTGTAATTTGCTTGTCGGTACTGCACCCAGAAACCTGCACTCCACTGATGGTTAGGCACAGTATCCATGAGGCTGCATGTGTGGCCTTCCGGCATTCAGTCTCACTGAAGCTGTGGGTTAATTTGGCTGCAATACAGCAGGTTTTATTGAATCCTACAATGCAGAAGGAGGCCATTTGACCCTACGAGTCTGCACCGACCACAATCCCAACCAGGCCCTGTCCCCATAACCTCATGCGTTTACCCTAGCTAGTCTCCTAACACTAATGGACAATTTAGCATGGCCAATCCATCTAACCTGCACATCTTTGGACCGTGGGAGGAAACTGGAGCACCCGGAGGAAACCCACGCAGACACAGGGAGAATGTGCAAACTCCACACAGACAGTGACCCAAGCCGGGAATTGGACCCTGGTCCCTGGCGCTGTGAGGCAGCAGTGCTAAGCACTGTGCCACCATGCCGACTAGGTTTCAGGATAGCTCAGAGCTCGAGGGTACTTGGAACTGGCCATTGGGGAAGAGATCCAGGGGAGGATGTAGGTCCTTCGAGAAATCCCTGACCAGACACTCTGCTTCTCCTGGTGACTCCCCCGAGGTGTCCAGCACAGCGGCACAGCACTCAATCCTTTTAGACAAGGTCCTCAGAGTATTCCCAGAATAAATGCTGCTCGAGTGCTGAAGTCTTGACGGAATGTCCCGAAAAGTCTCTCAAAATGAGTCCTCTTTGAATCATAGAGTCCCTACAGTAGTGCAGAAGGAGGCCGTTTGGCCCATCAAGTCTGCACCGATCACAATCCCACCAGGCCCTACCTCCATAACCCCATGTATTTACCCTGCTAATCCCTCTGACACGAAGGGGCAATTTAGCATGGCCAATCAACCGAACCTGCACATCTTCGGACTGTGAGAGGAAACCGGAGCATCCGGAGGAAACCCAAGGAGAACGTGTAAACTCCACACAGATAGTGACCCAAGCCAGGAATTGAACCCGGGTCCCTTGCACTGTGAGGTAGCAGTGCTAACCATTGTGCCACCGTGCCACCCCTCTTCACAACTTGGCAATGGCCATGAAATGTTGGGTATCACTTTAAATGGTGAGTATCCCTTTAAGTGCCGTTTGAAATCAACATCATTGCTGTGTTTACTTGTAAATAGTGTTAGGAGCGGCGATAATCAGCAAACTGCCTCTTTACTGAATTATTTACCTGGCAATCAACATTTTAACAATTCTCTGGACGATGGCACCTGGCACACGCTTCACCTCCTTCACCCACTGGGCATCCTGCATGAAACACAGGCTAAACTGGTGCTTCAGCTTATAACATCAGGGGCGGCATGCTGGCATGGTGGTTAGCACTGCTGCCTCACAGCGCCAGGGACCCGGGTTCAATTCCAGCCTTGGGTCACTGTCTGTGTGGAGCCTGTACGTTCTGCCCGTGTCTGCGTGGGTTTCCTCCGGGTGCTCCGGTTTCCTCCCACACTCCAAAGATGTGCGGGTTATGTTGGTTAGCCATGGGAAATGTGTGGGGTTACAGGGATAGGGTGTAGGGGTGGGGAAGAGGGACTGGGTAAAATGCTCTGTCAGAGAGTCAGTGCAGCTTCGATGGACCGAATGGCCTCTTCTGCGCTGTAGGGAGTCTATGATTTACACCGAAGATAATCAGCAAAACTCTCCCCCAAAATTATTTCAATACTGAGGTCAGGTCTTCAATTCTGTTCACTATCCGGTAGTGGTGAGGACAGGAGTGCTCTGTAACGAACCTTCTGGCTTGGTGGAATAGGCCGTTGACAGGCAATGAGCGGAATGACAGTGTAGCTGAGGTACCCGGGAGGGGAGGGGGTGGAGGCATCCTTGGATATAAGCAGCTGCATCCCTTCAAAGGGTCGCAGTGTCTCCAGATTGGAGGGATGGGAGGTGGGGGTGGGGACGTACGTGAGGGGAACGGTGGGAAATGGAGGCGAAGAATAAAAGTACCATTTAAACATTTACCTGCCCAAAGGCAGAGGGATAAAGAAACCTTTTTTAATGTAGGGAGAGAGGATCAGTATCAAGGTGCTACACGTGTCAGTGATGTACCCACCTCAGCCGCAGAGACAAAAGAGTCCGTCGACGCGATGCTGGTGGTGTCCCTCAGGCAGAAGTCGTCAGTGTCTCTGACAGTGATGTCGGTCTCCCTATCTGTGTAAAAGTGAACAAGTAGCCCATTAGGTTGCATCTGAGCTGTGTTTAAGAGCCATTTACAGTAGCAAAGTGGAGCGAGTTAAACTGTCCTGATGGGGAGATGCCGATGTTGGACTGGGGTGGGCACAGTAAGAAGTCTCACAACACCTGGTTGAAGTCCAACAGGTTTATTTGGAACCACTAGCTTTCGGAGTGCTGCTCCTTCATCAAGTGAGTGAAGGTAGGTTCCCTGGTGAAGGCAAACCTGATGAAGGAGCAGCGCTCCAAAAGTTCGTGGTTCCAAATAAACCTGTTGGACTTTAACCTGGTGTTGTGAGACTTCTTACTGAGTTAAACTGCAGCACATTTCTTACGTTCACCGAGAACAGGAGGCCATTCAGCCCCTCACTCCTCTCCTGCCCTTCAGTTAGATCAGAGCTAGCTCGCACCGTAACTTGCATTTATATAACGGCTTCGAAGCCAATTGAAAAGAAACCCATCGATGTTTGGTTGCTAATTCTGATCGAACCTATTCCTCGGGGGTTTCATGGTATCTGCCACACCCTGTCAAAGACAGTCTTCTCCTGCCCCATCTCCAAGCTTTCTATAACTAACAAATGAAAGTCTTCAGAGATTAATAACTGGCCCGTGATGTGTTTTTCCCTCCCTGGAATTGTTCACGGAGGTTCATCTCTGGGCCAGTCCCGGGGGGTTGGCAACCCCAATTCACAGATGGGAATGGAGACAATTACCAAGAGGGTGGGGGATGGCGAGGGGTGAGGGGGGCTGGGGTTAGGGGGGGGGGGGGCGGCTAGGGGGTGGGGGGAGGCTACCCTGAGGTGAGGAGAAATTTCTTCACCCAGAGGGTGGTGAGTGTGTGGAATTCACACATTCACAGACTATAGTTGGGGCCAAAGCGTTGTGTGATTTCAAGAAGAAATTAGATATAGCTCTTGGCACCAAAGGGATCAAGGGATATGGGTGGGGGGGGGGGGGGGGGGGGCGGTGGTTGCGAGGGGGGGGATCAGGATAATGAATTTGATGATCAGCCATGATCAAAATGAATGGCAGAGCAAGCTCGAAGGGCTGAATGGCGTACGCCTGCTTCTAGTTTCTAAGTTTCTATCCTATCCCAAGAAGGTCCGTGTAATGTTTCCCCATTTAAAGGTGCTGAATGAACACAAGCTGTTGTCTTTGAATTTCGTTTGGTTGTCCGAAATGGCAGCCGAATGAATACAGATTAAAAATAGGAGTGGAAAGCATCACTTGGCAAAATCCGCCATTCTTCTGCAGTTACATCAACTCTGTGACCAGCTGAGGTTGGAGACTCTCCCACTTTCCAAAGGCAGGCACCTAATATTGTGACAGTTCAACCTCTTCTGCAATATTAGCAGCACGTAAACAGGAGGAGAATTTTCAATAGAAGCTTCTCCATTTGAAAGATCAGAATCATAATTCAAAGGCTACGAACATGCCCAGCCAGACATTGCAAGACAGAGACAATCTGCATTTCCATAGCGCCTTTCACAACTGCAGGATATTCCAAAAGGGTTTTGTAGCCAATTAAATGTAACTAGCAGGGTGCTGCAGGGGTCAGTCTTCGCACCTCAACTGTTTATAATCTATATAAACGATCTGCAGGCAGGGACAGAGTGTAACATAGCAAAACTTGCGGATGATACTAAAATAGGTGGGAACGCAGGCAGTGAAGAGGATATAAAGATTTTACAGATGGATACAGAAAAGCTAGGAGAAAGGGCCAAAATTTAGCAGATGGAGTTTAATGTGGATTTGAGACCAGGGAGAGATCAGCCATGATCTGATTGAATGGCGGAACAGCCTCGAAGAGCTGAATATGTCCACATCTGCTTCTAATTCCTTTTTCCTAAGTACTTTTTGAAATGTAGTCACTTTTTTTTTAATTCATCCGTGGGATATGGGCTTTGCTGGCTGGCCAGCATTTATTGCCCATCCCTAGTTGCCCTTGTCCAGAGGGCAGTTGAGGGTCAACCACATTGCTGTGGCTCTGGAGTCACAGGTAGGCCTGGCCGGGTAAGGAAGGCAGACTCCCTTCCCTAAAAGACATCAGTGAACCAGATGGGTTTTTCCGACAATGGCTTTCTGGTCATCAGTAGATTCTTAATTCCAGATTTTGTTTTATTGAATTCAAATTCCACCATTTGCCGTGACGGGATTCGAACCTGGGTCCCCAGAACATTAGTTGGATTCTGGATTAATAGTCTAGTGATAATACCACTAGGCCATCGCCTCCCCATGCAATGTAAGAGACAAAGCACCGAAATTGTGCATTGCAAGCCCCCACAAACAGCAATGACCTTAAAATGACCAAGTCCTTACAGTGATATTGGATGAGGAAGAAATATCAACCAGGGTTAAGCTCAAACTGTGGTCACTGTGGTATATGTAAAACAAACAGGAGCAATTCTGAACACAGCAGGATTCTGGCCTGAGATGGCCTGAATTTTGCACTGTGAACAACAAGGTTAATGGTGCTCATCTTGCTATGGAATAAATTGAGCAGAAGCTTCCAGACTCCACACAGGGCATAGTTAAACCTGGAGATTTAAAAATTGCTAACCCACTTTCTCTATAAGCTATGCTGTGACAGAACCTTGCAGACAGGTTAGGTATATAAGATGTTGAGAGGCATAGGTCGGGTGGACTCTCAGAGGCTTTTTCCCAGGGTGGAAATGGCTGCTACGAGAGGACACAAGTTTAAGGTGCTGGGGAAATGTTAGGGGGAAGTTTTTCACACAGAGGGTGGTGAGCGAGTGGAATCGGCTGCCGTCAGTGGTGGTGGAGGCAAACTCAATAGGGTCTTTTAACAGACACCTGGATGAGTACATGGGACTTAATAGGATGGAGGGTTATAGGTAGGCCTAAAAGGTAGGAATATGTTCGGCGCAACTTGTGGGGCCGAAGGGCCTGTGTTGTGCTGTAGTTTTTCTATGTTTCTATGTTTCCATATTGAAACACATATAATGACTTCTGGGGCTGAAATTTAATTTTACAATTATGGAGTCTCAGTCTGTTAAAATTTAATTATTGTTGCAGATCTGTTTAAAAAGTGAATTTTTAAACATTTTCTTTCTGTCTCTCTCTCTCTTTTCCCCTCCTCCCCACCCCCCCAGCCCAACACCCTTCTCTTAATTCCATCTTTCTTTCCCTCGCATTATTTTGATTTCTGGCCATGATTTAAAATTAATTTATATTTCCTGGTTTCAACTCGGCAGGCACCTCCACTTGATCACCCCGACACAAAGCTGGTGAGATATGATGACCACAGTTCTGGACTTGGGGGGAGGGTAGAGGGGGAGTGGGGGGGGGGGGGGGAGGAGGGAGGGGTGGCGGGGGGGTGGGGAGTGGGTGAGGGGGGGTGGCGGGGGGGGGGGGGGGCAGGGGGCCTCACATGCCAGGGACCCGGGTTCAATCATTCTGGCCTCGGGTCACTGTCTGTGCAGAGTCTGTACTTTCTCCCCATGTCTGCGTGGGTTTCCTCAGGGCGCTCTGATTTCCAGCCACAGTCCAAAGCTGTGCAGGTTAGCTGGATTGGTCATGCTAAATTGCCCCTTAGTGTCCCAAGATGTACCGGTTAGGTGGATTAACCATGGTAAATCTGTGGGGTGACTGGGATAGGGTGGGGGAAGTGGGTCTGGATAATGTAATCTGACTCAATGGGCTGAATGGCCTCCTTCTGCACTGTAGGGGTTCTATGATCTGAACAGGATGGCCTGTGGTCCCACACAGTTTTCAATTCTTCCTCTTGTTGCAGAGAGTACTCCATTTTCAAACACCCTCGCAGTTTCCTGCCTATCTCAGCAGCATCTAGCTCTCCCAGTGAAGAGTCACTGTCCAATATCGCTGCAGGCCCTCCTTGTTCCAGAAGCAGCTTCTTAAATGGCCATCGCCGGGGAGATTGTGACCGAGGTCCCACCGTGGTCACTTCCGGGTTCCCAACTGAGGATTGAGGCCAACTTCAGGTTCAAGAGTAAACCAGGATCATTTAGCTGGCATGTACCAGTGTGTAACATACTTCTATCTGATTGGTTGAAAAGTCACACTGCTGTTTGCCTTGATCACATGTCATTGTTTCTCCTGGTGAGAAAGTGGCCCTGTTTCGGACAGCCAATGACAGCAAGTTGCTGCTCAAATACCTAGGGGCAACTGTCAACAAGTCTAACAGCCATTCCTTTACCATGGACTACAAAATCCAGGCCAATCTCTTTCTGCTAATGTTTTTTTAAATTCATTCATCATGGGCATCGCTGGCTGACCAGCATTTATTGTCCATTTATTGGCCAGCATTTATGGACCGAGTGCAGTTAAGAGCCACATTACTGTCACTCTGGAGTCACATGTAGGCCAGACCAGGTAAGGACGGCAGATTTCCCTCCCTAAAGGACATTAGTGAACCAGATGGGTTTTTCCGGCAATCAACAATGGTTTCATGGTCATCAGTAGATTCTTAATTCCAGATATTTTTTAATTGAATTCAAATTCCACCATCTGCTGTGGTGGGATTCGAACCCAGGTTCCCAGAACATTAGCTGAGTTTCTAGATTAAAGGTCTAATGATAATACCACCAGGCCATCGCCTCCCCTAGGGGTTGAAGGGATAGTGAGAACTTAACAAAATTTCTTGAGCATACTGCTTTGAGAATACATCTTTCACATAGATGGGGCATAGATCAGCTAGATAGTCAATATCTTTTCCCAAAGGTGGGGAAGTCTAAAACTAGAGAGCATCGGTTTAAGGTGAGAGGGGAGAGATACAAAAGTGTCCAAAGGGGCAATGTTTTCACACAGAGGGTGGTGAGTGTCTGGAAAGAGCTGCCAGAGGTAGTAGTAGAGGTGGATACAATTTTGTCTTTTAAAAAGCACTTAGACAGTTACATGGGTAAGATGGGTATAGAGGGATATGGGCCAAATGCAATTGGAACTAGCTTAGGGGTTTTTAAAAAAAGGGCGGCATGGACAAGTTGGGCCAAAGGGCCTGTTTCCATGCTGTAAATCTCTATGACTCGATCTGACTTAATGGGCAAATAGGTGTTTAGCTAAATAACTCATTTGAAAGTTAGCACCTTTGACAATCCCTCAATAAAGTGTTAGCCAATAGTGAATGCCAATGTCCAAGATTGGGGCTTGAACCAAAATTGGCTGACGCGGAGGTGAGGCAGGCTACCACTCAATGCTGACTGTCTATGTCTGTGTATGAGAAGCAACATCTTGGATGATAGCAGCGGTGTCCAAGGAATTGTCACTCTTTAAGGGTGGAAAAATGAGAAAACCCAGCATGAAAAATTATGATCCATTCTTGAAACTGTCTTGAAAAGGTTGTGAACGAAGCCCAGTCCATCACACAAACCAGCCTCCCATCCACTGACTCTGTCTACACTTCCCACTGCCTCGGAAAAGCAGCTAGCATAATTAAGGACCCCATGCACCCCGGACATATTCTCTTCCGTCGGGAAAAAGTTACAAAAGTCTGAGGTCACGTACCAACCGACTCAAGAACAGCTTCTTCCCTGCTGCTGTCAGAATTTTGAATGGACTTACCTTGTATTAAGTTGATCTTTCTCTACACCCTAGCTATGACTGTAACACTACATTCTGCACTCTCTCCTTTCCTTCCCCATTGAATGGTATGCTTTTTCTGTATAGCGCGCAAGAAACAATACTTTTCACTGTATGTTAATACATGTGACAATAATAAATCAAATCAAAATATGATTGCTGCACAGGCCCAAACTGTCAGCTGCGACATGGTGCAATTGGCACCATTGCCACAGCAAATGGGTCATGAGTGGGCACTTACATACAGGATGGGACAGATGGCCTTTCCACTCCAGACTGGGAACCATATCAATGGATTCCTGGGTAAAAAGGTAATCAAACCATATGGAGATTGGATAAGTGGAGCGGAGGTAAATGATCAGCCATGATCGTGTAGAATGTCGGAGCAGGCTCGAGGGGCTGGAAGGCCTCATCCTACTCCTAAATCTATCTTTTTGGTATTTGGGAGAGCTCTCTGTGCATCAGCTGGTCTTCCAAAGTGTTTTGGAGGGTTTCAAAGTGCAGCGCTATTAAAATATTAGGGAGGATTTTGTTACTGATTCGGTTTCTCTTCCATTCCCATTTTCTCCTGTCCTGAAGGTGGCCACTTTTACAATGCAGAGGAAAGGTGTGATGACTTCAGCCAGGCTAAAGAGGTTGGCTTGCTAGACAATGAACTGTCCTAATTGATGGTTAAATCAGGGAGCCTCATGCTCCCGATTTAAAGCAGGTGTGTCAGACTCTCAGCCTGCATTCAGCAGAGAGCAACTGGAGAGCTGGCTGTGTACAGATGTACGGTGTAAATAAAGTAACTACATGATGGGACTTTTGCCTCCGTGTAGTTATTACAAAAGGTTACACTTGCTACAATTCCTTCGTACACACCCCCAAAATTAGAATGTTATTTCCAATGCATTCTTTTTTTAAAGTTCCTAGTCTTTATGTCTAGGGAGGCACAGTGGTTAGCACTACTGCCTCAGAGCGCCAGGGACCCGAGTTCAATCCCGGCCTCCGATGGCTGTCTGTGTGGAGGTTTAATGCCTCTCAAGCTATAAGCCGTTGGCAACAGACTAGTTCCAGGAATTATTAACTACAGAAACAGATGAAAGTCTGACCAATGCCAAGTCAGGGTGTGGAAAGGTTAATAGAGAGAGAGAGAGTCTTTGGCCAGGATTCTCCGACCTCGCTCGCGGTGAGGATTCTCCGCTCCCGCCGCAGTGAACGGGGATTTGACCGAGCGCCACGCTCTCCATCCTCACTGGCAGTGGCGGTGGGGACATTGGAGAATATCTCCGAGCTTCGTCTTCAGCTCTTTATTATCCACAAGGCCACTCACTAAGGTTCTGTGCTGTCGTCGTGCACCAACAGCAGAAAAATGTTGCCCACGGCAGCAGGGACCACACAACCAAGGCCCAGGCTATCTGATCACCCACTGCTCAGGTTTTAATCCCTCATCTCTGGTTATCGAGGGTCTCTGTCTCCCTGATTCACACCACTTGACGACTCGCAACAGTCGCTATCAGCTAACTGTGCTTTAAAAGAAATGAAACTCGCCCGCTGGAGGAGGACAATGGGCAGAGAGCCAAATCACTCAGTACGTTCATCAGCTCTTGTCCAAGTCCAGCAATCCTCCATGCTATTGGAGTAAGTGTGGTGGATAATGCAGCCTGCTCCAGCTGCCCAGATCCAGACATCATTGCAGTGAAACTGCTTCCTTCGGGAAGTTATCTTGGCCTTCTCTGATATATCTCCCCTACTGACGTCCAGATGATAGATTATGCTGGAACCTGCTTTCAGTGAGTTATGTCTCCTTTCACAACAGCCTCTCCTCCTCACAGCAAAGGTCTGACAGTTTTATTACATTTGAGACTCATTCCTTCGTCAGGCCCCTCCAGCCTGCGGAACTCCCTCCGTCATTCGTTCCTCCTAAAAACCTCAGCTTCTTAAAGCCCTGGATTTATATCCTTCGGCCGGCATCCCAAAACAGATGATCCAGTTATTCCCTCTAAGTCCGGCCACCGACCAGAAAGGCACCAGGATCGGTTGCACATCTGCACCTGGTTCACACGGCAGGGTGGCACAGTGGTTAGCACTGCTGCCTCACAGCATCAGGGACCTGGGGTTCGATTCCCAGCTTGGGTCACTGTCTGTGCGTTCTCCCCATGTCTGTGTGGGTTTCCTCCGGGTGCTCCGGTTTCCTCCCACAGTCCAAAGATGTGCGCTGCGACGATTGTAATTCCCGTGGTTAAAGATCCAATACTATTACAAAGAAGTGCAAGGATATCTCCCCAGTATCCTGGCCAATATTTATCCCTCAGAACCTAAAAACTGGTCACCATCACATTATCATTCCGAGAAGCTTATTGTGTGCAAATTGGCAGCGGTGTTTTTGGATTTACAACAGCTCAAAAAAGTTTGTCATTGACTGCAAAGAGCTTTAGGACTTCCTGAGGGTGCGAAGGATGCTACATAAATGGAAGTTTTTATTTCCTTCTGTTAATTAGATACAGATTTAGATATAGAATATAGAAACCTTACAGTGCAGAAGGAGGTCATTCAGTCCATTGAGTCTTCATCAACACCAATCCCACTCGGGCCCTATCCCCGTAACACCACATATTTACCCCGCTAATCCCTCTAACCTACGCATCCCGGGACACTAATGGGCAATTTAGCACGGCCAGTCCACCTAACCCGCACATCTTTGGAGTGCGGTAGGAAACCGGAGCACTCGGAGGAAACCCACGCAGGCACGGGGAGAACGTGCAAATCCCACACAGACAGCGACCCGAGGCCAGGAATTGAACTCGGGTCCCTGGAGCTGTGAGGCAGCTAGATGCTGATTAATGCTGGATTATAAATTCCACCGGGAATTGGAAAAGAACAGGAGAAAACTGACAAGGCGGCAGCTGGAAGCCTCATCACAGGCCACAAATAATAAACCTGAGTCAGTCTCTGCGGTCTCGCGCAGTGAGACCCGTGGGGTTTGCAGCCTACAGCCCGTCTACTGAGCTTAAACAGCAGGTGACAGGGAAGAATGCAAGGCAGGCAGCCAATACCTAAATATGGCTCCGTTAGTCCTCTCCCCCTCCATTCCCTGGAGACTGAGCTATGATACAATGCGAGCAGTCTGGTGAGTTGGGATCACTGCTGCCCTCTGCTGAGCTGTCAATGCTTTTCATCAATAAGCTGACAAAGAAAAGATAAGGAAAGAAAGTCTCCTTTCATTTATGTAGCACTTTTCACCACCTCAAGGACAGCAAAGTATTTTAATGACAATGCAGTAACACTGATAGAATCATGGTATCCCAACAGTGCAGAAGAAGGCCATCCGGCCCATCAAGCCTGTACCAACAATTCCATCCCGTAGCCCCACATATTTACCCTGACACTTAGGGGCCATTTAGCTTGACTAATCAACCTAACCCACACATCTTTGGACTGTGGGAGGAAACCGGAGCACCCGGAGGATGCAGACACAGGGAGAACGTGCAGACTCCGCACAGACAGCGACCCCAGGCCAGAATCAAATCCGGGTCCCTGGCGCTGCAAGGCAGAAGTGCTGACCACTGGGCCGCCATGCCATCCCTTGAAAATTGGGAATTCTCTCCCACAAGAAGCAACTGAAGCTGGGAGTCAATTGAAAATTTCCAAACCGTGATGGATAAATGATTGTTACAGAAGGAATGTCGAACCGGGTGAGTGGAGTCGAGACACAAATCAGCCACGATCCGAATGATTGGCTGAAGATGCTGAATGGTCTGCTTTTGTTCCTATGCAGCCAATTTGCACACAGCAAGATCCCACCGTGATTACTAAATGTGCAGCATGGTGGCACATGGTTAGCACTGCTGCTTCATAGCGCCAGGGACCCGGGTTCGATTCCCGGTTTGGGTCACTGTGTGGAGTCTGAACGTTCTCCCCGTGTCTGCGTGGGTTTCCTCCGGGTGCTCCGGTTTCCTTCCACAGTCCGAAAGACGTGCTGGTTAGGTGCATTGACCGTGATAAATTCTCCCTCAGTGTACCCCAACCGCCGGAGTGTGGCTACTAGGGGATTTCTCAGTAACTTCATTGCAGTGTTAACCTAAGCTGACTTGTGACAATAAATAAACTTTAAAAATGATCGCATCATCTGCTTTGACTAAACATTATTGACAAAACATTCGGGGGAATTCTCCAGCCGTTCATGTTCATGGGGTTCTCCAGTCCCGCAGGCAGCGCACCCTCCCGCGGGTTTCGCAATGGTGTGGGGTGACATCAGTGGGAAATCCCATTGACAGCGGCGGGACCAGAGGATCCAGCCACCAGCAAGCCGCATGCCACCTCCCACCGTCAAGGATCACATGGCTGGGAGGCTGGAGATGTCCCTCAATTAACTCTGTTTCTCTCTCCGTAGATGCTGCGTGATCAAACGAGCATTGCGAACATTTCAGATTTCCACCTCCTGCAGTATTTTGCTTTAAGGCATTTACATCAGTGTTTGTTGAGGGATGAATGTTGGCCAGGGTCCCGGGAAGGACATCCCTGATCCTTTCAGTAGCGCTGTGAGATAGTTCACCTGAAAGGGCAGACAGGGCCTGGGTAATGAGTCTCACCAGCAGGGCAGCATCTCTGACAGTGCAGCACTCCCTCAACATGGCAGCAAAGGCTAGTGACAAACATGGCTAGGTCAGGGACCACACCCAGTCTGAACTGCAGCCTACGGGTGAGGAGGCGGAACAACACAAGGCAATCCACCAAAGGCTGGAGAATTGGCTTGGAGGAGTTACTGGCCCTGAAGGGAGAGAGTAGGTGCATTCAATTATCAAGTAAAAATGCAACTTGTAAATGACAATTTTTAAAAATTCATTCGTGGGACATGGGTGTCGCTGGCCAGCATTTATTGTCCATCCCTAGTTGCCCTTGAGAAGGTGGTGGTGAGCTGCCTTCTTGAATCGCTGCAGTCCACGTGCTGTGGGTTGACCCACAATGCCATTAGGGAGGGAATTCCAGGATTTTGACCCAGCGACTGTGACAGAACGGTGATATATTTCCAAGTCAGGATGGAGAGTGGCTTGGAAGGGAACTCGCAGGTGGTGGTGTTCCCATGTATCTGCTGCCCTTGTCCTTCTAGATGGAAGTGGTCGTGGGTTTGGAAGGTGCTGTCTAAGGATCTTTGGTGAATTGCTGCAGTGCATCTTGTAGATAGTACACACTGCTGCTACTGAGCGTCGGTGGTGGAGGGAGCAGATGTTTGTAGGTGTGGTGCCAATCAAGCGGGGCTGCTTTGTCCTGGATGGTGTCAAGCTTCTTGAGTGTTGTTGGAGCTGCACCCACCCAGGCAAGTGGGGAATATTCCATCACACTCCTGACTTGTGCCTTGTAGATGGTGGGTAGGCTTTGGGGAGTCAGGAGTTGAGTTACTCTCCGCAGTATTCCTAGCCTCTAACCTGCTCTTGTAGTCACTGTGTTTATGGGGCAAACATGATGTGGAGATGCCGGCGTTGGACTGGGCTAAACACAGTAAGAAGTTTAACAACACCAGGTTAAAGTCCAACAGGTTTATTTGGTAGCAAAAGCCACAAGCTTTCGGAGCCTTAAGCCCCTTCTTCAGGTGAGCGGGAATTCTGTTCACAAACAGGGCATATAAAGACACAAACTCAATTTACAGAATAATGGTTGGAATGCGAATACTTACAGCTAATCAAGTCTTTAAGATACAAACAATGTGAGTGGAGAGAGCATTAAGACAGGTTAAAGAGATGTGTATTGTCTCCAGACAGGACAGCCAGTGAGACTCTGCAGGTCCAGGCAAGCTGTGGGGGTTACAGATAGTGTGACATGAACCCAACATCCCGGTTGAGGCCGTCCTCATGTGTGCGGAACTTAGCTATCAGTTTCTGCTCAGCGACTCTGCGCCATCGTGTGTCGTGAAGGCCGCCTTGGAGAACGCTTACCCGAAGATCAGAGGCCGAATGACCGGTCCCTGGCGCTGTGAGGCAGCAGTGTTAACCACTGTGCCTGCACTCTCTGATATACACACACTAACTGCCAGCCCTTTTGTGGTTCCCTATCTCTCTTTGTGTCTTTGGACCCCTGTCTTTAGTTCACTAAACTATTAGCACCTTGGTAATCCATTTCTTCACATCAAGAGTTGTAAAGCATAATTAAAAATGCTGTCCACAAACTGGGCCCGAGACTTACCGGCATCCATCTCGCAAAAAAAAAACTTTAAATTAAACTTGACCCAGGTTTCACCTTTCTTAACACACAAATACAAAATATAACTTAAACTTAAAGCTATATACATTGTTCCAAACACCAGCGATACGCACATCCCGTGAATGAATAAGGGAAAGTGGTGGACTGGACAGGAATGTATTAGAATGGTGCTTTAGTACTTTTTCAATTGCACAGTCAAGCAGTGGATTATACTGATGTGAAGTTGAGCCTATGAAGGGTGGTCCCTTTAAAAGCTAGTTTTGTGTTCAGTGCCTGAATGTTTAAAATACAGAGTACATAGATTGCAACATTTGTAACAAGGACCAAGCATCAGGGTTGCCTTGGTAACAGGCTTTGCAGGCTTTTGTATTTTGATAGCCTATCAGTTTAAGGAAGACACTCAGCGATCAGAACCCCAATCAAATTTGAATTTGCTGTTGTTGACAGCCTCAGACCAATCCTGGTGTAGGAAAATGGATAGGTCACAAAGATAAGTGGAAAAGTGAATCGTGTGGAGGACGGAGAAGATCTGCAGAGAGATTTGGACAGGCTGAGTGAGTGAGCGAGGATATGGCAAATGGAGTATAACGTTGAGAAATGCGAGGTTATACACTTTGGAGGAAATAATAACAAATGGGATTACTATCTCAATGGAAACAAATTAAAACATGCTACCGTGCAAAGGGACCTGGGGGTCCTTGTGCATGAGACGCAAAAGCCCAGTCTGCAGGTACAACAGGTGATCAAGAAGGCAAATGGGATGTTGGCCTATATTGCGAGGGGGATAGAATATAAAAGCAGGGATGTCTTGATGCACCTGTACAGGGCATTGGTGAGGCCGCAGCTGGAATACTGTGTGCAGTATTGGTCCCCTTATATGAGGAAGGATATATTGGCACTGGAGGGAGTGCAGAGAAGGTTCACCAGGTTGATACCGGAGATGAGGGGTTTGGATTATGAGGAGAGGCTGAGGAGATTGGGTTTGTACTCGTTGGAGTTTAGAAGGATGAGGGGGGATCTTATGGAGACTTATAAGATAATGCGGGGGCTGGATAGGGTGGAGGCGGAGAGATTCTTTCCACTTAGTAAGGAAGTTAAAACTAGAGGACACAGCCTCAAAATAAAGGGGGGTCGGTTTAAGACAGAGTTGAGGAGGAACTTCTTCTCCCAGAGGGTGGTGAATCTCTGGAATTCTCTGCCCACTGAGGTGGTGGAGGCTACCTCGCTGAATATGTTTAAAGCGCGGATGGATGGATTCCTGATCGGTAAGGGAATTAAGGGTTATGGGGATCAGGCGGGTAAGTGGTACTGATCCACGTCAGATCAGCCATGATCTTATTGAATGGCGGGGCAGGCTCGAGGGGCTAGATGGCCTACTCCTGCTCCTATTTCTTATGTTCTTATGTTCTTATGTCATCAGAGCTATAAAAATAGGAACCCAACTGCCTGCCTTCAGTCGAGCTCAGTTCAATCAGTTCAGTTCACTGGAAGCAGCACTGAAAAGCTGCCACCTCTCAACATGTACAGAGGACAAGAGCTGCCCTCTGCCAGCTTAAAATATCTCTTTAGTGAACTCTCCATCTATCTATCAGAAGGGTATGAAATCAGAAGGAGTTTACCGACAATGACATCGACAAAAGAACTCCAAAGGTTTTTTCCCCCCAAACACACAAAACCTGTCTGTATATTTTTTGAGACTAAGTTAATATTACTATTTTCTGGTAATGAATGGTCCTTGTATTTATTTGAACAGCGCTCCAGTCGAACCTCACTTTAATTGCTATGTTACTTGTTTAGTTAAAGTTCCCGGTTGGTTAAATAAATAACTTGTTAATTATTCACTTAAAGCGAGTGTCAGGTCTTTCTGTTAATGAAGCTCGAAATGGGAATGGAGAACAGTTAATACCTTCCCAAACACTTTTACCACATTACAAAGTGAGGTAAAGGAGATTAACCTCTGCATCGTAACAGTACAAATAACTTAGACAAATACAGACTCACCAATGTCATTCGCAAGCGAAGTTGGGTCAGATGCACCCAGAGTGGCTTCAAACTCCTCCTGCAGGCGATAAGCCCTCTGAAGCAGGGACTCCAGCTTGTGTATGAATTCTGCACTAATGATGTCCTATTTGAGGCAAGAAGAGATGGATTCATTACCCACGGAACAATGCTGGCCTTCTAGGATGTGCCTGTAACTCAGCTTATTCATAGGCAGTCAACAAATTCAATCCCCACTCCTCTGTCATGAACTCAGAATCCAGGCTGAAATGCCACTGCAGGGGTCCTACACGGTGGACGGTGGGATGTTAAACTGGGACCCCCCACCTCCACCCTTTCAGGAGAATGTAAAAGATCCAACAGCACTATTCCAAAGAAGAGGGTGGTGCAGTGGTTAGCACACTGGCCTCACAGTGCCAGGGACCCGGATTCGATTCCAGCCTTGGGTCACTGTGTGAAGTTTGCACATTCTCCCCGTGTCTGCATGGGTTTTTTCCAGGTGCTCCGGTTTCCTCCACAGTCCAAAGATGTGCGGGTTAGGTTGATTGGCCATGCTAGATTGCTCCTTAGTGTCAGGTGGACTAGCGGGGTAAATATGCGGGGTTACAGGGGTCGGGCCTGGGTGGGATTATTGTCGGTGCAGGCTTGATGGGTTGAATGGCCTCCTTCTGCACTACAGGGAATCTATGATTCTATGAAAAGCATTAGAGTTCCCCAGTGTCCGGTTCAATGTCTATCCCTCAGTCCGGAAAAGAGTAGACCATAAAAAGAGTTTCCGACTTCCACTACCCTTTGTGTGAAGAAATGCTTCCTAACATCACTCCAGTCCATAAAATTCAGATCCATAGTTGCTCCCATATTTTAATTATCACTTCAAAAAATGCCAGTGTTATACATGACATGCCCTTTACAAATCTACTTAGGCTCGAACACTAACATCACTAAAAATAAATCAACTTGTCATTTATCTCTACTGTTTGTCGGAGCTTCTGTGTGAAAATTGGCTGCTGTGCTTCCTACATCACCACAGTTACAACACTTTAAAACTAATTTAACTAATTAACTTCGATTGGCTAATAAAACCCTTTGGCCTGACCCAAGGATAAGCAAAGTGCTTTATAAATGAAAAGTCTTGGTTTCTTTTCCCTTTTACGAAATGCTCCATGTTCCGCTCTCTTTGTGAGGTTAGGATACTGTACGTGAAGCAACTTGAATTCGGAGGTAATGTAACTTACTTTGACATTTAAAATATGCCAGATTAGCCAGTTTGATCACTGATTCAAGCAGCAGCCAGTAATTGTATCTAAGTGCTCTCTCCCACTCTTGCTAATGGGCCCCATACATTGTGGATATGCTTCACTCTTCCTGTCCCAAACATGCATTGTCTTTCACTTATCCACATTAAAATGCATTAATTCTCCACAAACCTTCAATATTATAATACTAGACATTCCATGTTCAATTATTTACGAAAAGTGCAAACACCAGTCATTTTGTATTTATTTGTTTACAGAATGTGGGAGCTGCTGGCTCAGCCAACATTTATTACCCACCCCTAATTGCCCTTCAGAAGGTTGTGGTGCGCCTCCTTGAACCGCTGCAGTCCATGTGATGTGGGTATACCGCAGTGCTGTTAGGGAGTTCCAGGATTTTGACCCAGTGACAGTGAAAGAAGGCCGATATACTTCCAGGTCGGGATGGTGAGTGTTGTGGAGGGGAACTTGCAGGTGGTGGTGTTCCCATGTGACTGCTGCCCTTGTCTTTCTGGATGGTAGAGGTCGCAGGTTTGGAAGCTGCTGCCTAAGGAGCCTTGGTGAGTTGCTGCAGTGCATGTTGTGGATGGCACACACGGCTGCCACTGTGCATCGGTGGTGGAAGGAGTGAATGTTGTAGGTGATGGATAGAGGGCCAAGCAAGCGGGGCTGCTTTATCCTGGATGGTGTTGAGCTTCTTGAGTGTTATTGGAGTTGCACTTATACAGGCAAGTGGACAGTATTCCATCATACCCCTGACAAGTGCCTTGTAGATGGTGGACAGGCTTTTGGGGAGTCAGCGAGTTACTCACTGGAGAATTCCCAGCCTCTGACCTGCTCTTGAAGCCACAATATTTACATGGCTGGTTCAGTTTAGTTTATTGTCAATGGTAACCTCCAAGATGTTTAAAACACACTCCTGTAGAATTCCACTATGTTTGCACCCCAGCTGGAGTCTTAAATATTTGTCATTAGCTTCCATTTTCAAAAGGTGTATGCTATGACACAGTTGGTAACACTTATTGCCTTTGTTAGAAGGTTGCAGGTTTAGATCACAGATTCAACTCCTACTCCACTGAGTCATAGAATCCCTACAATGCAGAAGGAGGCCATTCAGCCCATCGAGCCTGCACTGACAACAATCCCACCAGGCCCGAGCCCGATAACTCCATGTATTTACCCTGCTAATCCCTCTGACACTAAGGGGCAATTTTAGCACGGCCAATCAACCTAACCCGCACATCTTTGGACTGTGGGAGGAAACCGGAGCACCCGGAGGAAACCCACGCAGACACGGGGAAAGCGTGCAAACTCCACACAGACAGTGACCCGAGGCTGGAATTGAACCCAGGTCCCTGGCGCTGTGAGGCAGCAGCGCCAACCACTGGGTCAAGTACTTAATGCTGGCTGGCACTCCTGTGCAGTACTGAGGGAGTGCTGCACTGTTGGATGTGTTGACTTTCCAATGAGAAGTTAAACCGCTCAGGTGACCATAAAAGAACCCATGGAAGTATTCAAAAAGTCATGGCCATCACTAAAAACAGATTTCTGGACCATTATCACATTGCTGTTTGTGGGAGCTTGCTGTGTACAATTGGTTGCCGTATCTCCTACCTTACAATGCTGACTACACTTCCAACTCTCTTAATTGACTGTAAAGCACATCTTGAACTCATGAAAGGTGCTAAAGAAATGCAAACCTTTCTTATTTTAAAGCTTCAGAAATTTTCAAACCAGTTTATTCAATTGTCAACCAGCCTTTATTTTGAAAGGAAGTGTCACATTGTTAAATGTTGTGTGAAAATCCGAGTAATTATTGGTACACAGGTGGACAGAGTGGTGAAGAAGGCATTCAGCATGCTTGGTTTCATTGGTCAGGACATTGAATACAGGAGTTGGGACGTCCTGTTGAAGTTGTACAAGACATTGATAAGGCCACACTTGGAATACTGTGTACAGTTCCGGTCACCCTATTATAGAAAGGATATTATTAAACTAGAAAGAGTGCAGAAAAGATTTACGAGGGTGTTACTGGGACTTGATGGTTTGAGTTATAAGGAGAGGCTGGATAGACTGGGACTTTTTTCTCTGGAGCGTAGAAGGCTGAGGGGTGATCTTATAGAGATCTATAAAATAATGAGGGGCATAGATCAGCTAGATAGTCAACATCTTTTCCCAAAGGTTGGGGAGTCTAAAACTAGAGGGCATAGGTTTAAGGGGAGAAGGGAGAGATACTAAAGCGTCCAGAGGGGCAATTGTCTCACACAGAGGGTGGTTAGTGTTTGGAACAAGCTGCCAGAGGTAGTAGTAGAGGCGGGTACAATTTTGTCTTTTAAAAAACATTTGGACAGTTGCATGGGTAAGATGAGTATAGAGGGACATGGGCCAAATGTGGACAATTGAGACTGGCTTAGTGGTTTCAAAAAAAAGGGGCGGCATGGACAAGTTGGGCTGAAGGGCCTGTTTCCATGCTGTAAACCTCTATGACTCTATAACTGTGAGGTTTATACAATTATTATATTTTGGGATCGTAGCTTTAAATTTCGGGTGAATGAAGGGGTCATCTGACTTATTCTGCAGTCTTGCTTGACAGTAAACCTGGGTAGTTTGATTGTTAGAGATCAAAGGAAGACTTAGAAGTTTTTACTGAGGAGAAGGTGCAAGGTATTGGAGACAATGTCAGGAGTCTCTGAATTTGTAATGAATAGCCTATGAGTCTCCAAAGTCCCAGAAGGGTGTTGAAGGTGCCAGGGCATCAACATGTGTGTTATAAACTGTCACTCTACTTCTAAAAGGAATGGGAGTTGAGGTCAAGGCTAGTTAATTAGCATTTCTACCTAGATACAATGTTAATGTATTTCACATTGGCTTGGGGAAGAGGGCTAAGGACAGAGTAAGTTATTTTTTGCGATCAGGTTACAGGCTTCCCTACAAATCGATGAATATCTCAGACAGAGAGCAATTCTCTGTCGACAGCAGAGGGAAGAGGCTGCTTGGCTTTGCGAGCTGCCACAGCCAGATGTGGAAGGGAAATGGACTCTCCAGTCGAAGAGATGCTTACCTTAGCTTTCTAAGAGGAGGTTTCCGGGAGATTTGTCTTGGCATGCTAGAGGAAAGAAGAATCACTGGAACAGGATTTACTGCTGGTGGTGGATTAGAGGAACTCTCTGAAGCCTGAGGAAAATGGTCACTCGAAATTACTACTCGGTAAAATGGAGATATGGAAATTAATTTTGGGCTAGGAGCAACTGTGGATTGCTTCCTATAAGGAATGTAATTCCATGTGGACAGTGCGATGGGTAATAGGTATAAAAGGGGAATAAGGAGAATGTCTCTGATTTAGAAGTATAAGTTGCCTACAAAAGAATTGTTTGGTCAGTGGAGATTTTCCACCCCAGTATTGAGGGAGAGATAGCCACACCTGAGCAGTACCCTGGCTCTACCCTGGATGAGGTAGTGCCCCCAGGAGTGCCCCCTTCTCTCAGGAGACACTGCTGGTGGGGTGGTGGGGGGGATTCCATTTGGGATGTTCATGATGTGGGGGGGTTGTTTCAGTGTGGGTGGGTGGGGGGGGCGGTTCTCTGGGGAGGAGGGGTACCGTGTGGCATTGGTGCTTTTATTTTTTTTTTAATCGGGGCGCTCTTTAAATTGACCCCCTGATCTTTCAAAAGCCCGCATTGCTGGCGATGGCGGGGGGGGGGGATGTGTTCAGACAGAGCTTGCCCACTAGCATGATGTTGTGGGACTCGCCCCTTCCATTTTTTTTTTGGAGTTTAAAAGTACAGCAGGAAAAGCCAGCACGGAGGCGGGCAGGATGCTCTCCGCTTCCCCTGCCCAAGACAACACTGAAAAACAAATCAGAAAATTCTGCGCAGTATTGTTTTTAGTCATTTGTTACTGTAAAAGTTTTAAAACAGCAAATGTGTCATTCTTTCAGCTACTAAATGGAAGTTTGGGTGTCCTTTGAAATGTTATTGGTGTGTATGAGAACATAACGACATCCACTGATATCCTTCATCTGCCTGATTTATTTACCTACTGAAGGGGTTAATGAGGTGTGACCATACTTCATATTGGAGATTAATTTACAGCTTTTTTGACTAACATCTGACCATACCCTACAAAATGCACTTGAGCACCTGTCCTGCTGCTGAGCTAAGATGGCGGGACTGATGTATGAGGAGAGATTGACTCGGTTAGGATTGTTTTCACTGGAGTTCAGACGAATGAGGGGGGGAATCTCATAGAGACTTATAAAATTCTAACAGGACTAGACAGGGTCGATGCAGGGGAGGATGTTCCTGATGGTGGGGGAGTCCAGAACTAGGGGTCACAGTCTGAGGATTCAGGGTAGACCATTAAGGACGGAGATGAGGAGACATTTCTTCACCCAAAGAGTGGTGAGCCTGTGGAATTCATTACCACAGGGGAGTAGTTGATGCCAAAACATTGACTGTATTCAAGAGGCGGCTGGATATAGCACTTGGGGCGAATGGGATCAAAGGTTATGGGGAGAAAGCAGGATTGGGCTATTGATTTGGACGATCAGCCCTCTCCCTCTCCCCCCACCCTAAACCCTAACCCCATAACCTATACATTTACTATGGCCAATCCACCTAACCTACACACCTTGGGACACTAAGGGGCAATTTTACCATCACCAATCCACCTAATCCACAAGATCTAGCTCCACCGTCCACTGTGCCTCAGTTGGTAACACTCTCGCCAAAGGGAGAAGGTCTTGGATTTGAGTATCACTCACGTAACTTGAACACAACTACTAGGCTGCCACTCCTGTGCTGTACTGAGACAGTGCTGCATTGTCAAAGGTGCCCTCTTCTGGAAGAGACGTTAAACCCAGTGGATGTAAAAGATCCCCAGAGCAGGCCAGTCCTCCCAGTTTCCTGGACCATAGTCATCTGTCAATGAAGATCACTATCGCCATCCTGTCCTTATCAAATTCCTGTCTGTGGGAGCTTGCTGTGCCCAATTTGGCCACTGAATTTCCTGCATTACAACAATTTGAAAATTCTCCATTTGAAAATTCTCCATTTGCTCTGCTCTGGGGCATCTTGAGGTTGCAAAAGGTATTTTTTTTTTAACTCATTCTTGGGACATGGGTGTTGCTGGCTGCTGGCTGCGCCAGCATTTATTGCCCATCCCTAGTCGTCCTTGAACTGAGTGGCTTGCTGGGCCATTTCAGAGGGCAGTTGAGAGTCAACCACATTGCTGTGGGTCCGGAGTCACATGTAGGCCAGACCAGGCAAGGATGGCAGATTTCCTTCCCGAAAGGACATTATTGAACTGGATGGTTTTTTCCGACAATCGACAATGGTTTCATGGTCATCAGTAGATTCTTAATTCCAGATTTTTTAAAGTGAATTCAAATTCCACCATCTGCCGTGGTGGGATTCGAACTCAGCTCCCCAAAACATTAGCTGAGTTTCTGGATTAATAGTCTAGTGATAATACCACTAGGCCATTACCTCCCTTTGTGATAGTGACCAGAATTTTACATTGCTTGGGAAAGCATGTGCGATATTTCAGCCGGTGGGTGCATATGGAAGTCGGAGGGAGGCCCATCAACAATCTAGTGGGTAATTAAGCTCATTAACGAGCCATCTGAAAGGTATTTTACGTGGCCCGCCTATTTCTACAGTTGGCAGGCGGGCCTATTGGCAAGGGGGCATTTACGTTTTAGCTACAACTCGATCCAGGGTCGGGTGAAATGTCAGGGATGAAATAAAATGTAAGAAGTTGTCTGGGGGCTGGGATTTCTGTTGGCTGCGTTTTTCCATTGAGATTTAATAGGTACAACATCCTGAGACAGCTTCGCAGCGGCTGTCGTCCTGAGGGCGTTAGAGGCATTCCCCCTTGTCTCAGGGCCCACCCTCTTTCTGTCCTGGCAGTGACTGAGCCTTTCCCAGCTCGTGTTTCTCACTGGCTGCCCATCAGTCGGCCAGTCAGTGTGAAATTGCGTTCCGCGGCCATTTCGCGCCTCCTTCCAGGTCCGCGAGTGCTGCAAAATTCAGGCCATAATGTGTGAATTCACTGCCCAGTTACAAAACTCTCCAGTGTTCGAGTAACTCCGGGTCGCTCCACGTTAATAAGACCATAAGACATAGGAGCAGAATTAGGCCGCTCGGCCCATCGGGTCTGCTCCGCCATTCAATCATGGCTGATATTTTTCTCATCCCCACTCTCCTGCCTTTTCCCCATAACCCCTGATCCCCTTATTAATCAAGAACCTATCTATCTCTGTCTCAAAGACACTCAATGACCTGGCCCCCACAGCCTTCTGCGGCAAAGAGTTCCACAGATTCACCACTCTCTGGTTGAAGAAATTCCTCCTCATTTCTGTTTTAAAGGATCGTCCCTTTAGCCTGAGTTTGTGCCCTCTGGTTCTAGTTTTTCCTACTAGTGGAAACATCCTCTCCATATCCACCCTATCCAGGCCTTGCAGTATCCTGTAAGTTTCAATAAAATCACCCCCATCCTTCTAAATTCCAATGAGTACAGACCCAGAGTCCTCAACCATTCCTCATACAACAAGCTCTTCATTCCAGGGATCATTCTTGTGAACCTCCTCTGGACCCTTTCCAAGGCCAGCACATCCTTCCTTAGATACGGGGCCGAAAACTGCTCACAATACTCCAAATGGGGTCTGACCAGAGCCTTATACAGCCTCAGAAGTATATCCCTGCTCTTGTATTCTAGCCCTCTCGACATGAATGCTAACATTGCATTTGCCTTCCTAACTGCCGACTGAACCTGCCCGTTAACCTTAATAGAATCTTGAACAAGGACCCCCAAGTCCCTTTGTGTTTCTGATTTCCTATGCATTTCCCATTTAGAAAATAGTCTATGCCTCTATTCCTCCTTCCAAAGTGCATAACCTCACACTTTTCCACATTGTGTTCCATCTGCCACTTCTTTGTCCACTCTCCGAACCTGTCCAAGTCCTTCTGCAGCCCCCCTGCTTCCTCAATACTATCTGTCCCTCTACATAACTTTGTATCATCTGCAAACTTAACAACAGTGCCTTCAGTTCCTTCTTTAAAATCGTTAATGTATATCTTTAATGTTTCATGTCACCTTCTCAGTGGCGAGTCCTTACCTCCACGCTTTCTTCTGCAATGGCGTCTCCTGCCCCCAGTTTAACAGCAGTGCAGTTTAACTCATCCTCTGCCTGCCTGCTGCGAAAGGACAGAGCCTGCTCCCATCGCTGGAGCGCTTCCTCAAACAGCTCCATACCTACACAGGGGCGAGAGTCAGAGGAACAGCAGCATCTCTGTTACTGGCACAAACCGTGGAGAAATTTTAAAAAGAACAGCAGATACCAGAGAGAGAAAGCATTCATCTATATAAGTACGCTTCGCAGATCAGTTATCAACCTGGGGTCACGGCTCCCCTCCGGGGAGGGATACTGCAGCACCATTCGAAGAAGGGCTGGGAATTCTCCTCAGTGCCCTTGCCAACATTTATGGGCGACATGGTGACACAATGGTTAGCACTGCTGCCTCACAGCGCCAGGGACCCGGGTTCGACTCCCAGCTTGGGTCACTGTCTGTGCAGAGTCTGCACGTTCTCCCCGTGTCTGCGTGGGTTTCTTCCGGGTGCTCCGGTTTCCTTCCACAGTCCGAAAAACGTGCTGATTAGGTGCATTGGCTGAGCTAAATTCTCCCTCAGTGTACCCGAACAGGCGCCGGAGTGTGGCGACCTGGGGGATTTTTATGATAGCTTCATTGCAGTGTTAATGTAAGCCTACTTGTGACACTAATAAATAAACTTTAATGGGCGGCACAGTGGCACAGTGGCTAACACTGCTGCCTCACAACACCAGGGGCCCGGGTTTGGTTCCTGGCTTGGGTCACTGTCTGTGTGGAGTTTGCACATTCTCCCCATGTCTGCGTGGGTTTCCTCCGGGTGCTCCGGTTTCCTCACACAGTCCAAAGTCCCCTAGTTGCCACACTGGTTAGGTGCATTAGCCATACTAAATTCAAGCTCAGTGTACCCGAACAGGCACCGGAGTGTGGCAACTAGGGGATTTTCACAGTAACTTCATTGCAGTGTTAATGTAAGCCTTACTTGTGACTAATAAATAAACTTTACTTTAACTTTATTCCTCAACCTTTCCTTTTGGTGAAAACAATTAAACTAAGTTAAACAAACTGAGGGACAAAGAAAGGAGCACAGCCCCTTAAAGGGGAACTGCCCGAAAGAAAAAACAAAGCGTAAAGGAAACTTAAACATTAAATCAAAATATGATTAAAGGGGTCAATGATGCTCCCCACTTGCCTGGATGGGTGCAGCTCCAACAACACTCAAGGAACTTGACACCATCCAGGACAAAGCAGCCCGCTTGATTGGCACCACATCTACAAACATTCACTCCCTCTACCACCGACGCTCAGTAGCAGCAGTGTGTACTATCTATAAGATGCATTGCAGCAATTCACCAAAGATCCTTAGACAGCACCTTCCAAACCCATGACCACTTCCATCTAGAAGGACAAGGGTAGCAGATACATGGGAACACCACCTGCAAGTTCCCCTCCAACCCACTCACCATCCTGACTTGGAAACATATCACCGTTCCGTCACAGTCACTGGGTCAAAATCCTGGAACTCCCTCCCTAACGGCATTGTGGGTCAACCCAGAGAACGTGGACTGCAGCGATTCAAGAAGGCAGCTCACCACCACCTTCTCAAGGGCAACTAGGGATGGGCAATAAATGCTGGCCAGCCAGCAATGCCCATGTCCCACTACTGAATTTAAAAAAAACCCAGTCCCTGCGGTGCCCGTCGTGCACAGAAGGCTCGATGGTGCCCGTGGACTCCGCATGTTCCCTCTCCAGGGATACCCAGCTGCGAATATGGCCGCGGTAGATGGGTCGGACGACCCCCTCAGTCACCCACTGCCTGGACCAGTTGATGGCAAGCTTGGCCAAGCCCAGGAGCAGGTTCACGAGGAGGTCCTCCTCCTTCCCCAGTGCTCCCACCCCCACCCTCCACACCGGGTGCCCATAGATCAGGAGTGTGGAGCTGAAACTATAACAAAAGATTTTTCAAGTAACAGAAAAGAGCGTGCAGCCTAAGACAATTAATGTAGACATATCAACGGACTCCACAAGATCGCAAAAAGGGCAGGTTTCTTGGGAGCCCATGAAACGGTGCAGCCTAGGGTTGTATGGGACTGCTGCATGCAACATCCTCCACCCCAGATCCCCAATATTGAGGGGGAGGATTCCTCTGTAGCGAAACCTTCACTGGGGATCTCTGCGGTCGGATGGCAACAAGACACGCCAAGGTATGTCCAGGCGACAGGTGAGGGCGCGGCATTGGAAGGTGTGCAGCAGCAGCCCAGTTATTCCTCAACCAGCATCACCAAAAGCAGACGACTGCTGTCGCAATCACTTGCTATTGGTGGGATCTTGCTGTACACAAACTGCTCTGATCCCCTACTTTGCAACAGTGGCGGCACATCGTTGATTATGAAGCACTTTGGGACATCATGAAGGGGGCTAAATAGATTCAAGTTTGAGCAAGTTTCACTGAACTGATGCCTGGGATGAGAGTAAATTGGGTCTACCTTCTCTTGGAGTTTAAAAAAATGAGAGGCAATCTCGTTCAAAGGTTTAGAAGGGGCCTGGTAGGGTCGACGCTGAGAGATGGTATCTACAGGGTGGGGAATCTCAGCGGCACAGCCTCAGGATAAGGGGCTGATCATTTAAGAACATAAGAACATAAGAAATAGGAGCAGGAGTAGGCCATCTAGCCCCTCGAGCCTGCCCCACCATTCAATAAGATCATGGCTGATCTGACGTGGATCAGTACCACTTACCCGCCTGATCCCCATAACCCTTAATTCCCTTACCGATCAGGAATCCATCCATCCGCGCTTTAAACATATTCAGCGAGGTAGCCTCCACCACCTCAGTGGGCAGAGAATTCCAGAGATTCACCACCCTCTGGGAGAAGAAGTTCCTCCTCAACTCTGTCTTAAACCGACCCCCCTTTATTTTGAGGCTGTGTCCTCTAGTTTTAACTTCCTTACTAAGTGGAAAGAATCTCTCCGCCTCCACCCTTTCCAGCCCCCGCATTATCTTATAACTCTCCATAAGATCCCCCCTCATCCTTCTAAACTCCAACGAGTACAAACCCAATCTCCTCAGCCTCTCCTCATAATCCAAACCCCTCATCTCCGGTATCAACCTGGTGAACCTTCTCTGCACTCCCTCCAATGCCAATATATCCTTCCTCATATAAGGGGACCAATACTGCACACAGTATTCCAGCTGCGGCCTCACCAATGCCCTGTACAGGTGCATCAAGACATCCCTGCTTTTATATTCTATCCCCCTCGCAATATAGGCCAACATCCCATTTGCCTTCTTGATCACCTGTTGTACCTGCAGACTGGGCTTTTGCGTCTCATGCACCAGGACCCCCAGGTCCCTTTGCACGGTAGCATGTTTTAATTTGTTTCCATTGAGATAGTAATCCCATTTGTTATTATTTCCTCCAAAGTGTATAACCTCGCATTTCTCAACGTTATACTCCATTTGCCATATCCTCGCCCACTCACTCAGCCTGTCCAAATCTCTCTGCAGATCTTCTCCGTCCTCCACACCATTCACTTTTCCACTTATCTTTGTGTCGTCTGCAAACTTCGTTACCCTACACTCCGTCCCCTCCTCCAGATCATCTATATAAATGGTAAACAGTTGCGGCCCGAGTACCGATCCCTGCGGCACGCCACTAGTTACCTTCCTCCAACCGGAAAAACACCCATTTATTCCGACTCTTTGCTTCCTGTCGGATAGCCAGTCCCCAATCCACTTTAACACACTACCCCCAACTCCGTGTGCCCTAATCTTCTTCAGCAGCCTTTTATGGGGCACCTTATCAAACGCCTTTTGGAAATCCAGAAACACCGCATCCACCGGTTCTCCTCCATCAACCGCCCTAGTCACATCTTCATAAAAATCCAACATGTTCGTCAAGCACGACTTTCCCCTCATGAATCCATGCTGCGTCTGATTGATCGAACCATTTCTATCCAGATGCCCTGCTATCTCCTCTTTAATAATGGATTCCAGCATTTTCCCTACTACAGACGTTAAGCTGACCGGCCTATAGTTACCCGCCTTTTGTCTCCTTCCTTTTTTAAACAGCGGCGTAACATTAGCCGTTTTCCAATCAACCGGCACTACCCCAGAATGCAACGAGTTTTGATAAATAATCACTAACGCATCCACTATTACCTCTGACATTTCTTTCAATACCCTGGGATGCATTCCATCCGGACCCGGGGACTTGTCCACCTTCAGTCCCATTAGTCTACCCAGCACTGCCTCTCTGGTAACATTAATTGTATTAAGTATTTCTCCTGCTGCCAACCCTCTATCGTTAATATTTGGCAAACTATTTGTGTCCTCCACCGTGAAGACCGACACAAAAAACTTATTTAAAGACTCAGCCATATCCTCATTTCCCACTATTAACTCCCCCCTCTCGTCCTCCAAGGGTCCAACATTCACTCTAGCCACTCTATTCCTTTTTGTATATTTATAAAAACTTTTACTATCATTTTTTATATTAATTGCTAGCCTAGCTTCATAGTCTATCCTTCCTTTCTTTATCGCTTTCTTCTTCATAGTCTATCCTTCCTTTCTTTATCGCTTTCTTTAGGATTGAACTGAGGAGACATTTCTTCACTCAAAGGGTTGTGAATCTTTGGAAATCTCTACCCCAGAGGATTGTGGATGCTTCATTGTTGAATACATTTTAAGGCTGGATAGGCAGGTGTTTGGCGTCACAGGGCATTGAAGGATATGGCAAGCAGGCAAGAAAGTCTAGTTGAAGCCCAAGGCAAGCCATGTTCGTACTGAATGACGGGGCAGAATCGATGGGCTGTGTGAGCTACTCCTGCTCCCAGTTCTTGTGTTCTTTCTTTCTTTAGGTCACTTAGCTTTCCCTTTCACACAGTTACAATTCTCCATCTCGTTCTGCCATCACCGGTGATGAAATGGACAGGGAAAGAACTTCAGGTTTCTAGGTGTCCAGATCACCAACAAGCTGTCCTGGTCTCTCCATGCCGACACTATAGTTAAGAAAGCCCACCAACGCCTCTACTTTCTCAGGAGGCTCAGGAAACTCAGCATGTCCATTACAACTCTCACCAATTTTTACAGATGCACCTTAGAAAGCGTCCTTTCTGGATGTATCACGGCTCCTGCTCTGACCAAGATCGCAAAAAACTACGAAGGGTTGTGAACGTAGCCCAGTCCATCACGCAAACCAGCCTCACATCCATTGACTCTGTCTACATTTCCCCCTGCCTCAGCAAAGCAGCCAGCATAATCAAGGACCCCACGCACCCCGGACATTCTCTCTTCTACCTTCTTCTGTTGGGAAAAAGGTACAAAAGTCTGAGGTTACGTACCAACTGACTCAAGAACAGCTTCTTCCCTGCTGCTGTCAGACTTTTGAATGGACTTACCTCGCATTAAGTTGATCTTTCTCCACACCCTAGCTATGACTGTAACACTACATTCTGCACCCGCTCCTTTCCTTCTCTATGAACGGTATGCTTTGTCTGTATAGCTTGCAAGAAACAAAACGTTTCACTGTGTGTTAATACATGTGACAATAATAAATCAAATCAAATAAAAACCTACCCATCAGATACAGGTTTTCAGGAGTAGTCACCGGCACGTTAACCAGGTTGATTTCATTTTCTCCAGCGACTTTGTCCCACAAGTTAGATGCAGCACACACGCAGCTGTGTGAGGAATTCACACTCCGAACCTGGGTACACAAAGAAACGAACGACAGCTTAAATCATTTTCCAGTTAATATCACAGAATCCCTACAGTGCAGAGGCTATTCGGCCCATCGAGTCTGTACCGACCACAATCCCACCCAGGCCCTCTTCCCGTGACCCAACACATTTACCCTGCTAATCCCCCTGACACTGAGGCGCAGTTTAGCACAGCCAATCCACCTAACCCACACATCTTTGGAGTGTGGGAGGAAACCGGAACACCCGGAGGAAAGCCACAGTTTGTGTAACCATCAAAAATACAGGATAGCCACTTGTCTCATAGAGTCATAGTCATAGAGGTTTACAGCATGGAAACAGGCCCTTTGGCCCAACTTGTCCATGCCGCCCTTTTTTAAAACCACTAAGCTAGTCCCAATTGCCCGCGTTTGTCCCATATCCACTCTATACCCATCTTACCCATGTAACTGTCTAAATGCTTTTTAAAAGACAAAATTGTACCCGCCTCGACTACTACCTCTGACAGCTCATTCCAGACACTCACCACCCTCTGTGTGACCATTGCTGTTGTGGGGGGGACTCTGATGTATGTAAATAGTGTTTACCTCAAAATAGCAGTCACAGTGATAAATATTCACTAACTTATCGGCTGTGAACTGTTTCAATGTCCTGAGGTGCAACAGAAAGGCTAGTTTTCTCTCTGAAACTTCAGAGGCATTGGGAGTTTCCCGTGAAGTGACACCCTCACTCAGAACAGGCCCTCACACTACCAGGCCTCCAAAAACCATGGCCTAAATCTTCTGCTCCTGCCTGCCACAGGGATCGTCACGGGTGGGAAGGATAGTTTGACAGACAAGTGAAAGGCCCTTTTTCCTCAGGGGGGAATGTCCGGTCCCGGGGCAGGTGGGATTGGAAATTTCCACCCACCTCATGCAAAAGCAAAATCTGAAATAAAAACAGAAAATGCCGGAAAAGCTCGGCAGGTCTGGCAGCATCTGTGGAAAGTGAAGCCGACTGGGCCGTAACTTCCTGGCTCCCCAGATTAGATTGGGGGGCAGGGGGGGGGGGACCCAAAAATCCGCTGGGGAATTCCTCTCTGACGTTCCCAGGCAAGGGTTTGTCCAGAAGTGCTAACTTCCCCTGGACAATCGCTCTGGGCGGGGAATCATCCGACAAAGCAATTTAAATTGCTAACTTGGTTTTGCCAGTTTTACTCTCATTGTTATTCTGAAAGATTCAGGGGCTGGTTCTCCCATTCTGACCCGCTAATCTTTTGTCACTGCTGGGGATTGGGGGGGAGGGGGCTGGAGATCAGGGCGCTCCGGGCCAGATGGGGGTTGAGGTTGGCCCAGGAATGCTTGTGGGGTCCGTGATTGGGGGAGGGGGTGGAGGGGTAGCACCGCAGGGGTCCCGGACTGGCCAGCTCAATTGCTGGCCAGCAAACTGCAGTCTGACAGTTCAGGACCACTGCGCATGTGCAGAGTCCTGGAACAGTCAGACTGTGGCATGAATAGGCCCCCCCCCCCCCTCCCCCGAGCTTTTAATGATATTCACGATTGTGACTTCTACATTGCACAGAGTGCGGGAGATTCGAGTCTGAACTCCCACTGAAAAAACAATCATGATTTACACCATTTTTCCTGTGAATTCAGCGCTTAGAACTTTTGGGGAGAATCACCCCCTTAGATGGAACAGAGGACTTTTAACTTCAGATTAACTATTTCAAACACCCAGACCAGGCCCCGCATCGACACTCTCACCGCCCCCCCGCCCTCCCACCCTGCCACCCTCCTCCCTCCTCCCAGGGGACCCCGCATTCCATTCTTTCCGAATAATTCTTGAAGGATATCGAGTCACCAGGAAAAACTAGTGGTCAAATCAGAGGTCAGAAACATATAGCGGAGTGGGGGGCTTTACTAAATCACCACGACATAGCTTGCGATCCTCTGCGAAACTGTCTCATTTGCCACAGCTAATGTTATCTCCATTATTGTACTGATGTATTTGTAAGATGTTAACAAATCTGTGTTTGATCTGAATTTAAGTTGTATTTGAGGAACAGATTAGTTAGACCCGAGGTCGTGGCTGTACAGGAGCTCCAAATGGAAGGAAAAGCAAGTTGAGGACTGGAACTGTATCGAAACTGGGCCCAGCTGGGAATAACTGGTATACACTGGGCACAACCGGGAATACTTTAGCACCTAACTTTATCAGCCAACTTTGGCTGTGGCCCTTTATGATTTATTGGGAACAACGGAGCTGTGAACTGGGAAGTCTGTACGCACTGTACAGCTTTCTTTGTGTGACTGTATGGAGTGTGGCTATCGCTGGCAAGGCCAGCAATTATTGTCCATCCCTAACTGCCCTTGAACGGGGGGGGGGCTTGCTTGGCCATTTCAGGGGGCAGTTAAGAGTAAACCACATTGCTGTGGCTCTGGAGTCACAAGTAGGCCAGACCGGGTAAGGACAGCAGATTTCCTTCCCTAAAAGACATTAGTAAACCAGATGGGTTTTTATGACCATTGATGACAGTTATCATGGTCTCCATGACTGAGACTAGCTTTCAGTTCCAGATTTACTAATTTAATTTAAATTCTGTGTTGGGATTTGAACCCATGGCCCCCAGCCTCGCTCTCTGGATTAATAGACATAGACATAGAATCCCCATCGTGCAGGAGGCCGCCATTCGGCCCATCGAGTCTGCACCAACCATAATCCCACCCAGGCCCTATCCCCTTAACCCCATGTATTAGAACCACCTGACAATAATGGGCAATTTAACATGGCCAATCAATCTAATCCACACATCTTTGGACTGTGGGAAGAAACCGGAGCACCCGGAGGAAACCCACGTGGACACGAGGAGAATGTGCAAACTCCACACAGGCAGTGACCCAAGCCAGGAATCGAACCCGGGTCCCTGGCACTGGGAGGCAGCAGTGCTAACCATGCCGCCCCGGTGAGTGGCTTAACCACTACGCCACCATTTCCCCCTAATTCCTATGTGTCGTCAGGTTGGACAGAGTAGTATGGGTGCTGGTTGTTGAATTTTGCTGAATATGGTTGCGTGTCATCAGATTGTACAGACTCTTTCCCATCACCTTCCCTGACTGGATTAACCCAATTAATACAAAATTGCAGCAGTTAGGGGCATTCGGCAGCTCCCATTCAGCACGTATGCAGCTATTCTGTCCAGGCGGGTAGGAAACGCTTGCCCTGCCCCTCTGGCTCCCACTGCACTGGCTCCTTCCTGTCTGAGTGAGGGTTAACCTCTGGAGATTTGACTTACTGCTCTCCAACTGCTTACCGAGACCAGACTCTGCGCTGAGCCGGAGTATTTGCTGAGCAGCCCCGCAGATGCATACGTGTTTAGTGAGTGCGATCCCTTCGATTGCAAGGAGAGGCTCAGGTTTTGTCGACTGCTGGCACAACTCGAACCTGTGAGTGAAAATCACAAAGGTGGGGGGTGGGTGACATGGGCGCAAACGCATCACTTTCTGTCACCTTTCACAGTTCGAAGGGCAGAGAGAGCTTGTATTTACATAGCACCGTTCACAACCTCAGGGTGTCCCAGAGCACTCTGAATGAAAGGCTATCATAGAATTTACAGTGCAGAAGGAGGCCATTTGGCCCATCGAGCCCACACTGACAACAATCCCACCCAAGTCCTATCCCCATAATCCCATATATTTACCCCGCTAATCCCCCTGACACTAAGGGTCAATTTATCATGGCCAATCAACCTAACCCGCACATCTTTCGGACTGAAGGGGGAAACCGGAGCACCCGGAGGAAACCCACGCAGACACGGGGAGAATGTGCAAACTCCACACAGACCCGAGGCTGGAATTGAACCCGGGTCCCTGGCGCTGTGAGGCAGCAGTGCTAACTACTGCGCCACCATGCCGCCCTTAAATTGCATTACTATTGAAGACTAATGCAGGAAATGTGGCAGCACAAATTAGAGCACACAAAAAAATTATTTATCATCACGTTGGCTGGGGAATATTGACCAGGGCACCCGGGAGAGCTCCCAATAATGCCCACAGAATCTGTTCCCCTCACCTGAGCGGTCAGATTGGACCTCGGTTTGACACCTTATCCGAGGAGTCATAGCTCCAACAGTGCACTCCTCCCTCAGCCTAGGAGAGGCAGTGGTGTAGTGGTATTGTCACTGGATTAGTAACCCAGAGAACACAGGCAAGATCTGGGGACCCGGGTTCAAATCCCACCACTGCAGATATTTGAATTCGGTGGTGATGCTGCCGTGGTGGTTATGGGGGTGGGGAGAGAGCCCCTAATAATTGTGTGGTGCGGGTGAGTGCCCCTGATACCTTGCTGATAGAGGGGTGCTGGGGAAGTTTAACGTCAGTTCTACCTTTAAAGATGTTGCCCCCGATCTCTGCCGGCTTTATCAGCCTCCACCCCACCAGACTGACGGTGTAAACCCCACCCCCAGAGTGCCAGAAAATATGGTCTGAAAACTTGGCAGTGCATCCGGAGGGATACACACCTGTCTTCAGTTAAAGGCTTGACAAATTAAGGGCTCAATGGTTAAAATGCCTCTAAAATAGCCATGGGTTCAAATCACACTCAAAAATCTGCAAAATCTGGACTGAAACTCCAAAGCAGCATTGATGGAGTGCTGCACTATCAGAAGTGCCAGCTTTTGGATGAGACGTTAAGGGAGTGCTGCAGGTGAACATAAAAGATCCCACAGCGTTATTTCGAAGAAGAGCAAGGAAGTCCAACAATGTGCAGGTTTGGTGGATTGGCCATGCTAAATTCTCCCTTAGTGTCATAGAATCCCTACAGTGCAGAAGAAGGCCATTCAGCCCATTGAATCTGCACTGACCACAATCCCACCCAGGCCCTATCCCCATAACCCCATGCATTTACCCTAGCTGGTCCCCCTGACACTAAGGGGCAATTTACCATGGCCAATCCACCGAGCCTGCACATCTTTGGACTGTGGGAAGAAACCGGAGTACCCGGAGGAAACCCACACAGACATGGAGAGAATGTGCAAAGCCCATACAGACAGCGACCCAAGTTGGGAATCGATCCCTGGCACTGTGAAGCAGCAGTGCTAACCACTGTGCTGCCATGCCGCCCGCAGTCAGGGGGACAAGTAGGGTAAATACAGGGGTTACAGGTGGAATTGTTGTTGGTGCAGGCTCAATGGGCTGAATGGCCTCCTTCAGCACTGTAGGGATTCTATAAGTTCTTCCTCACTGATATCTATCACTCAGCCAATATCACTAAAACAGGTGACCTATCCAACACACACTGTTGTTTGTGGGAGCTTGCTGTGCACAAATTGACTGCTGCATTTCCTATGTTTCTTTGATGCGATTGATTCCCGGCTTGGGTCACTGCCTATGTGGAGTTTGCACATTCTCCCCGTGTCTGCGTGGGTTTCCTCAGGGTGCTCTGGTTTCCTCCCACAGTCCAAAGATGTGCAGGTTAGGTGGATTGGCCATGCTCAATTGCCCCTTAGTGTCAGGGGACTAGCTGGGGTAAATGCATGGGGTTATGGGGATAGGGCCTGCGTGGGATTGTGGTCGGTGCAGACTCGATGGGCCGAATGGCTCATTTATTGCCTGTCCATAACTGCCCTCCATTTCAGAGGGCATTTGAGAGTCAATCACTTTGCTGTGGATCTGGAGTCACATGTAGACCGGACCAGGTAAGGATGACAGAAGTGAATCAGTTGGGGTTTTACAACAATCTATAATTGTTCCGTGGTCACCATTAAACTCTTAATTCCAGATTTTTATTGAATTTGAATTTCACCATTTGCCATGGTGGGATTTGAACCTGGGTCCCAGGATCTTGCTCTGAGTCTCTAGATTATTAGTCCCAATGACAATACCACTACGCCACAGCCTGCCCTTATTTCATGATGTGGATATGCCGGTGTTGGACTGGGGTGGGCACAGTAAGAAGTCTCACAACACCAGGTTAAAGACCAACAAGTTTATTTGGAATCACAAGCTTTTGGAGCACTGCTCACCTGATGTAGGAACAGTGCTCCGAAAGCTTGTGATTCCAAATAAACCTGTTGGACTTTAACCTGGTGTTGTGAGACTTCTTCCCGTGCCCTTATTTCAAAATTGACAATGCTTCAAAAATACTTTATTTGCTTCAGGACAACGTAAAACTGTGAAAGCAGCTATATAAATGCAAGTTCCTCCTTTTTAAATCATTTTCTCCATCAAACAGCACAGCAAACCTTCAGCAAATACCCCAAGAACGCTGCTATTTAAAATGTATTTTTGAAGTGTTATTAGCACTTACAAAATGTATCACACAAACAGAAAAAAACCGTGACGCAAGATGTTCTGATCCATCCTCAGCAGTAATATCATTTCGCTGGATGAATACAGGGGGAAAAGAATCTTTCCTTCCACTATTGATTCCAATTACGAGCCAGGATGGGGAAGTGCTGTTTCAATGTTTAAGTGTTTCCACTAGCTAGCTAGCCACTGGTGTGGTCAGCTTACAAGAGGTTTTTCAGTCAGGAGAGACATAATTACATATTAAAATCCATTATTGCTTCCCGGCTGTCAAATAGAATTAACTTGTTTCTCCAGCAATGGAAACCCATTTTGAAAATCCTGACAAGGGCAGTGCGAGGAGAGAGAGCAGAGAATCATAGAATAGAATAGAATCATAGAATCCCTACAGTGCAGAAGGAGGCCATTCGGCCCATTGAGTCTGCACTGACTCTCCGACAGAGCATCTTTACCCAGGCCCAACCCTGCCCTATGCCCGTAACCCCACGCATTTATCCCGCTAATCCACACATCCACTGGGGCGGCACGGTGACACAGTGGTTCGCACTGCTGCCTCACAGAGCCAGGGACCCGGGTTCGATTCCCAGCTCGGGTCACTGCCTGTGTGGAGTTTGCACGTTCTCCCCGTGTCTGTGTGGATTTCCTCCGGGTGCTCCGGTTTCCTCCCACAGTCCAAAAGACGTGCTGATTAGGCGCATTGGCCATGCTAAATTCCCCCCTCAGTGTTCCCGAACAAGTGCCGGAATGTGGCAAATAAGGGATTTTCACGGTAACTTCATTGCAGTGTTAATGTAAGCCGACTTGTGACTAATAAATAAACTTCAAACCTCGATCCACCTAACCTGCAGTGATATTTATTGTGTGAAGCCATTAGAAACCTGATTTCAGCTGCCATACCAAACTGAAAATGCCAGCTGCCATGCTGTAGTTTGGCACACGGTGTGGATCTTTTAGCTTAGTGTGCCATTTTATTTTTGTTACTGTTCGTGTTACTGTCAAGGCCAGCACTAATTGGCCCTGGTTTTACCGCACGGCTGCCTGAGGCTTGTAAGATCGTGCCCGAGGCCAATGGGGAATACCGTTCGGCGAGCCTCACCCACCCCGATTTCGGGGCTGCCATGCCGGTAAAATCAGGCCCACTGTCTCTTCTTGAAGCTCTTGAGAAGGGTGGTGTTGAGCCAGACCGCTGCAGTCCATGCAGTGTAGGTAACACCCACAGAGTTTCAGAATTTTGACCCAGCGGCAATGAAGGAATAGTGATATATGTTCAGGTCAGGATAGTTTGGCAGGGAACCTGTGGGGGGGGGTGGTGTTCCCATATACCTGCTGCCCTTGTTCTTTAAGGTCTCCGATAAGTGGGCCACATGAGTGGCCGCTCCTTCATCTCAGTGGGCCGCAAGATTGAAATCGGGCTTGTTCACTAACCATAACCCCATGAATAAGATTAAATACATTTAATACATGCCGAATATTTCAGAATGAGTTATAAAAAATGTTCAATCATTCAAATATTAACAGAACCGTCATCAAATTCAAAAACAAAATATTTACACTTGTTTGGGCACAGAGGGAGCACACGGCTCTCACAGTCAATGTTGTGAGCAATCAGCACACACCTCACTTCACTTGCCCTTGCTTTACGTGCTATTTACTTCAGTAACACCGATAGGAAAAAAAACTACGTGGATGGAAACCAGCAGAATGTGGCAACTCTGCGTGTGGGCAACAGTTAACAAAATGTTGCAGGGGGGTGGGAACCAGAGTGCCAGAGCAGATAGCGGAGCGGGGGTGAAAATAAATGATGTTAATAGTTCATGCAAAATCACAAATTGAAGGGTTGTGTGTGGTGATAATAATCTTTTGAGGTGTGTCTATTTCAATGCCAGGAGTATTGTGGGGAAGGCAGACGAGCTGAGGGCGTGGATCGACACATAGAATTATGACATTATAGCCATTAGTGAAACTTGGCTACAGGAGGGGCAGGACTGACAGCTCAATGTTCCAGGGTTCCGATGTTTCAGACATGATAGAGGCAGAGGGATGAAGGGTGGGGGGGGGTGGCATTGCTAGTCAGGGAATTTGTTACAGCAGTGCTCAGGCAGGACAGATTAGAGGGCTTGTCTACCGAGGCCATATGGGTGGAGCTGAGAAACAGGAAAGGTATAACCATATTAATGGGGGTGTATTATAGACCACCCAATAGTCAGCGAGAATTGGAGGAGCAAATCTGCAGAGAGATAGCAGACAACTGCAGGAAACATAAAGTTGTGATAGTAGGGGATTTTAATTTTCCACATATAGATTGGGACTCCGATACTGTTAAAGGTCTAGACGGGTTAGAGTTTGTAAAATGTGTTCAGGAAAATTTTCTAAATCAATATATAGAGGTACCAACTAGAGAGGATGCAATATTAGATCTCCTATTAGGAAACGAGTTAGGACAAGTGACGGAAGTGTGTGTAGGGGAACACTTTGGTTCCAGTGAACATAACGCCATTAGTTTCAACTTGATCATGGATAAAGATAGATCTGGTCCTCGGGTTGAGGATCTAAACTGGAAAAAGGCCAAATTTGAAGAAATGAGAAAGGATCTAAAAAGCGTGGATTGGGACAGGCTGTTCTCTGGCAAGGATGTAATTGGTAAGTGGGAGGCCTTCAAAGGAGAAATTTTGAGAGTGCAGAGTTTGTATGTTCCTGTCAGGATTAAAGGCAAAGTGAATAAGAATAAGGAACCTTGGTTCTCGAGGGATATTGGAACTCTGATAAAGAAGAAGAGAGAGATGTATGACATGTATAGGCAACAGGGAGCAAATAAGATGCTTGAGGAGTGTAAAAAGTGCAAGAAAGAAATCAGGAGGGCTAAAAGAAGACATGAGGTTGCTTTGGCAGACAAGGTGAAGGATAATCCTAAGAGCTTTGACAGGTATATTAAGAGCAAAAGGATAGTAAGGGATAAAATTGGTCCTCTTGAAGATCAGAGTGGTCGGCTATGTTTGGAACCAAAAGAAATAGGGGAGATATTAATTGGGTTTTTTGTATCCGTATTTACTAAGGAAACTGGCATGGAGTCTATAGAAATAAGGCAAACAAGTAGGGAGGTCATGGAACCTATACAGATTAAAGGAGAGGAGGTGCTTGCTGTCTTGAGGCAAATCAGAGTAGATAAATCCCCAGGATCGGACAGGGTATTCCCTCGGACCCTGAGGAGACTAGTGTTGAAATTGCAGGGGCCCTGGCAGATATATTTAAAATGTATCCACGGGTGAGGTGCCGTATGATTGGAGGATAGCTCATGTCGTTCCGTTGTTTAAAAAAGGCTCAAAAGGTAATGCGGGAAATTATAGGCCGGTAAGTTTGACGTCAGTAGTAGGTAAATTATTGGAAGGAGTACTAAGAGATAGGATCTACAAATATTTGGATAGAGAGGGACTTATTAGGGAGAGTCAACATGGTTTTGTGCGCGGTAGGTCATGTTTAACCAATCTATTAGAGTTTTTCGAGGAGGTTACCAGGAAAGTGGATGAAGGGAAGGCAGTGGATGTTGTCTACATGGACTTCAGTAAGGCCTTTGACAAGGTCCCGCATGGGAGGTTAGTTAGTAAGGTTCAGTCGCTAGGTATACATGGAGAGATAGTAAATTGGATTAGACATTGGCTCAATGGAAGAAGCCAGAGAGTGGTAGTGGAGGATTGCTTCTCTGAGTGGAGGCCTGTGACTAGTGGTGTGCCACAGGGATCAGTGCTGGGTCCATTGTTGTTTGTCATCTATATCAATGATCTGGATGAAAATGTGGTAAATTGGATCAGCAAATTTGCTGATGATACAAAGATTGGAGGTGTAGTGGACAGTGAGGAAGGTTTTCAAAGCTTGCAGAGGGATTTGGACCAGCTAGAAAAATGGGCTGAAAAATGACAGATGGAGTTTAATGCAGACAAGTGTGAGGTATTGCACTTTGGAAGGACAAACCAAGGTAGAACATACAAGGTAAATGGTAGGACACTGAAGAGTGCAGTAGAAGAGGGATCTGGGAATACAGATACATAATTCCCTAAAAGTGGCCTCACAGGTAGATAGGGTCGTAAAGAGTGCTTTTGGTACATTGGCCTTTATAAATCAAAGTATTGAGTATAAGAGTTGGAATGTTATGGTGAGGTTGTATAAGACATTGGTGAGGCCGAATTTAGAGTATTGTGTGCAGTTTTGGTCACCTAATTACAGGAAGGATATTAATAAGGTTGAAAGAGTGCAGAGAAGGTTTACAAGGATGTTGCCGGGACTTGAGAAACTGAGTTACAGAGAAAGGTTGAATAGGTTAGGACTTTATTCCCTGGACGTAGAAGAATGAGGGGAGATTTGATAGAGGTGTATAAGATTTTGATGGGTATAGATAAAGTGAATGCAAGCAGGCTTTTTCCACTGAGACGAGGGGAGAAAAAAACTAGAGGGCATGGGTTAAGGGTAAAGGGGGAAAAGTTTAAAGGGAATATTAGGGGGGGCTTCTTCACACAGAGAGTGGTGGGAGTGTGGAATGAGCTGCCAGATGAAGTGGTGAATGCGGGCTCACTTTTAACATTCAAGAAAAACTTGGACAGGTACATGGATGAGAGGGGTGTGGAGGGATATGGTCCAGGTGCAGGTCAGTGGGACTCGGCAGAAAAATGGTTCGGCACAGACAAGAAGGGCCAAAAGGCCTGTTTCTGTGCTGTAATTTTCTATGGTTCTATTGTCTCATGGACTACACTCAGAACCCAGATGGACCATATGTGGCCCCCGGGCCGCAGGTTACCACCACTGTTTTAGGTGGTAGAGGGTGCAGGTTTGGAAGATGCCATCAAAGGAGTCTTGTTGAGTTGCAGTGGTACATCTTGTAGACGGTAAACACTCTGCCACTGTGCGTCGGTGGTGTATGGAGTGAACGTTTAAAGTGGTGGATCAGGTGCTGATCAAGCGGGTTGCTTTGTCCTGGATGGCATTGAGCTTCTTGAGCGTTGTTGGAGCTGCACCCATTCAGGCAAGTGGGGAGTATTCCATTCCAGTTCCTGACATACCTTGTAGATTATGGACAGCGTTCTGTTTCAGCCAGAACAGAAAAGGCCGGAGAGAGTGCAGACATTCTACAACACCAGCCATTCGGATTAGCCTCTTAGCTCCATCTCTTCCATTATTGGTGTCCCCTTGTTCCATTAATCTGGCCAGTGGTTATCAATTTGGTTCACAGTTTAACAATTGGACAGTGGAATCAAAATACAATTTCTAAATTTGCAGATGGCACCAAATTAGTGAGGATAGTCAATACTAAGAAGAATTGCAATAAATGACATGGAGGTCTTTAAAATGATGAAAGGTTTTGATGAGAGAGGATACAGAGTGACCATTTCCTCTTGTGGGGAAGAGCATAACTAGAGGCCATCACTTTAAGATGGTCCCCAAGAAATCCAATAGAGACTTCAGAAGAAACTTCCATATCCAAAGACCGATGAAAATGTGGAACTCACAGCCACACGGAGTGGTTGAAGTGAATAGTATTGACGTACTTAAGGGGAAGCTAAACAAGCCAATGAGGGAGAAGGGAATAGCGGGTTACGATGATAGATTTACATGAGGAGAGATGGGAAGACACTTGAATGGAGAATATAATCATTCATGTCAAGAGCAGGGATGTACCTCTGAGGCTGTATAAGGCTCTGGTCAGACCCCATTTGGAGTATTGTGAGCAGTTTTGGGCCACGTATCTAAGGATGTGCTGGCCTTAGAAAGGGTCCAGAGGAAGTTCACAAAAATGATCCCTGGAATGAAGAGCTTGTCGTATGAGGAATGGTTGAGGACTCTGGGTCTGTATTCGTTGGAGTTTAGAAGGATGAGGGGGGATATTATTGAAACTTACAGGATACTGCGAGGCCTGGATAGAGTGGACGTGGAGAGGATGTTTCCATTAGTAGGAAAAACTAGAACCAGAGGGCACAACCTCAGGCTAAAGGGACGATCCTTTAAAACAGAGATGAGGAGGAATTTCTTCAGCCAGAGAGTGGTGAATCTGTGGAACTCTTTGCCGCAGAAGACTGTGGAGGCCAGGTCATTGAATGTCTTTAAGACAGAGATAGGTAGGTTCTTGATTAATAAGGGGATCAGGGGTTATGGGGAAAAGGCAGGAGAATGGGGATGAGAAAAGTATCAGCCATGATTGAATGGCAGAGCAGAGTGGCCTAATTCTGCTCCTATGTTTTATGGTCTTGGTTGGGCAGAATGGCCTAATCTTGAGTCATATGGGAAGGTGATGGCCTAGTGATATTATCACTAAACTATTAATCCAAAAACTCAGCGAATGTTCAGGGGATCCAGGTTTAAATCCCATCACAGCAGATGGTGAAATTTGAATTCAATAAAAAAAATCTAGAATTACGAATCTACTGATGATCATGAAACCATTGTCGATGATCAGAAAAACCATCTGGTTCACTAATGTTCATTAGGGAAGGAATTCTGCTGTCCTTACATGGTCTGGCCTACATGTGACTCCAGAGCCAGAGGTTGACTCTCAACCGCCCTTCAAGGGCAACTCGGGTTGGCAATAAATGCTGGCCAGCCAGTGATACCCATGTCCCATGAATGAATAAAAAATATGTATCCTATATAATTCCATGTACACAGTTAAAGGGTGGTAACTTCTAAATCTTTCTTAATTTGCAATGAAATGCATAGGGCCTACATGCAAGAACCTGCACTGACCAATCAAAATAAGTGTTTGTAGGAAAACAGTTTTACATGACTTCAGGGTGCCTCGAAGCAACTTACAGACAACACACTATTTGTGAAATGCAGCCAATGTTGTAATTTGGAAAAACAGAGATGCCAATTTGCACACAGATAAAGTCCAGCAAACGGGGAGGCAATGGCCTAGTGGTATTATCATGAGATTATCACGAGGAGTTGGTTTGCAGGTGCAGCAGATAATTAAAAAGGCAAATAGAATTTTGTCCTTCATTGCTAGAGGGATGGAGTTTAAAAACAGCAAGATTATGTTGCAGCTCTATAAGGTGCTGTTGAGGCCACACCTGGAGTACTGTGTACAGTTTTGGTCTCCTTACTTGGGAAAGGATATACTGGCACGGGAGGGGGTGCAGAGGAGATTCACTAGGTTGATTCCGGAGTTGAGAGGGTTGGCTTATGAGGAGAGACTGAGTAGATTGGGGCTATACTCATTGGAATTCAGAAGAATGAAGGGAGATCTTATAGAAACATATAAGATTGTGAAGGGAATAGATAAGTTAGAAGCAGGGAGGTTGTTTCCACTGGCAGGTGAAACTAGAACTAGGGGGCATGGCCTCAAAATAAGGGAAAGCAGATTTAGGACTGAGTTGAGGAGGAACTTCTTCACACAAAGGGTTGTGAATCTGTGGAACTCCCTGCCCAGTGAAGCAGTTGAGGCTACCTCATTGAATATTTTTAAGGTAAGGATAGATAAATTTTTGAACAGTAAAGGAATTAAGGGTTATGGTGAGCGGGCGGGTAAGTGGAGCTGAGTCCACAAAAAGATCAGCCATGATCTTATTGAATGGCAGAGCAGGCTCGAGGGGCCAGGTGACCTACTCCTGCTCCTAGTTTTTATGTTCTTATGTTCTTATTAATCCAGAAACTCAGCTAATGTTCGGGTTCAAATCTGGCCACAGAGATGGTGAAATTTGAATGCAATAAAAGTAAAGTTTATTTATTAGTCACAAGTAAGGCTTACATTAACACTGCAATGAAGTTACTGTAAAAAATATCTGGAATTTAAAATCTACTGATGTCCATCAAACATTATCCATTGACGGAAAAATCCATCTTGTCCACTCATGCCCTTTAGGGAAGGAAATCTGCCACCCTTACCTGGTTTGGCCTACATGCGATTCCAGAGCCACAGCAATGTGGTTGACTCTCAACTGCCCTCAAGCAACTAGGGATGGGCAATAAATGCTGGCCGGCCAGCAATGCCCATGTCCCATCGAGCCAGTTCTTGCTGGTGTTGGCTGAGGGAGAAACATCATTCCCGATACCAGGACTGCCTGCTCATCTTTGAATGGTGACATGAAATCTTTAAATTCCAAATGAGCCATCAAAATAGACAGCGAGGATCCCAATTTAATGCCTTATCCTAGGAATCCTTGCAGCAAACAATACAGCCCTGCACCAACACGACACAGAGAAGTCAGTGCAGAGAATATTCTCAAATCCCTTAACTGTCAACCTGTGAACTCAGAGCGCCATCGACAGAGCTGAACATATGGTGAACCTTTTAATAGAAATTAGTGGATGAATCTATGATCCATTGTTCATTAGTTGGCAGTTTTCTCCAGGAAACTTAACATCCTTTGACCTGCAATTCCATTTAGGGATCGAGGTTTCAACTACCATATGGCAATGAACGCAATGGTCGTCCTCAGGGATAGTTAGACATACCAATTCAAGAACGTTTAAAAACAGAGAGAGGCCATTGGTCTCAAACAGGGCTATTTCATTTTCACAGGTCAACCCCAACTATTATCTGTTCACCACCCACTTCAATCCTTATTCTTGCCAAACACATATCTGGTTGTTCCGTAAAGTCATCTGGTTCTGTGGTGACATATTCAACAACTCTGAATTCCATCTGGGTTAAAGGTTCAAACTGAGTACAGAGGGAGTGCGGCACTGTTGGAGGTACCGTCTTTCTGACATGACACTGTACTAAGGCCCAGCCTCTCCTTTCAAAATCCAGTGGTTAGCACTGTTGCCTCACGTGCACCAGAGACCCAGGGTTCAATTCCGGCTTTGGGTGACTGTCTGTGTAGAGTTTGCACATTCTCCCCGTGTCTGCGTGGGTTTCCTCCGGGTGCTCCGGTTTCCTCCCACAGTCCAAAGGTGTGTGGGTTAGGTTGATTGGCCATGCTGAATTGCCCCTTAGTGTCAGGGGAATGTGCAGGGTAAATATAGGGTTACGGGGATGGGGCTGGGTGGGATTGATGTTGGTGCAGGCTCGATGGGCCGAACAGCTTCCTTCTGCCCTGTAGGGATTCTATGATTTATCCCTCAACCGGCATTAAGTCATCTCATTGTTTTTTGGGGGAGTCTTGCAGCACTCAAACTGACTGCCAGATTTTCAATATTGTAACAGTGACTCCACATCAGAAACAGTCCATTTGTTGTAAATCATTGGCTTATCCTCAGGTTGGGAAAGGCACTACATCAATGCAATTTTGTTTTGTCTTTCAACCTGAAATGAATTGAAGGTTTTGGGCAATGGAGTCAGTGCAGCGTGCAGTCTTTAAGCATTAATAATTGAATTTCTGGGAGAGGAACTCTGTGATTGTGTGTGAGTGCCCTCACACAGACCTCTCCTTTCTCAGAGTTCATTTAAGTTTCAGTCAGACAGCCTGATAATCGGTTTAAAGTGGGGTAGCTACTTTGAATGCTGTCCTTTATCTCAAGGGGCCTGGGATTCATAAGTGAGGAATTAATGCTTCAGTTTGCATCAACAGGGACAAAATAGAAATGGTCGAAAGCATCACATTTTTAGGTGTCCAGATCACCAACAACCTGTCCTGGTCCCCCCATGCCGACACTATAGTTAAGAAAGCCCACCAACGCCTCTACTTTCTCAGAAGACTCAGGAAATTTGGCATGTCAGCTATGGCTCTAACCAACTTTTATAGATGCACCATAGAAAGCATTCTTTCTGGTTGTATCGCAGCTTGGTATGGCTCCTGCTCTGCCCAAGACCGCAAGGAACTACGAAAGGTCGTGAATGTAGTCCAATCCATCACGCAAACCAGCCTCCCATCCATTGACTCTGTCTGCACTTCCCGCTGCCTCGGCAAAGCAGCCGGCATAATTATGGACCCCATGCACCACGGACATTCTCTCTTCCACCTTCTTACGTCGGGAGAAAGATACAAAAGTCTGAGGTCACGTACCAACCAACTCAAGAACAGCTTCTTCCCTGCTGCTGTCAGATTTTTGAATGGACCTGTCTTGCATTAAGTTGATCTTTCTCTACACCCTAGCTATGACTGTAACACTACATTCTGCACTCTCTCGTTTCCTTCTCTATGAACAGTATGCTTTGTCTGTATAGCGCGCAAGAAACAATACTTTTCACTGTATACTAATACATGTGACAATAAATCAAATCAAAGTTACACATAGCCTTGGTCAAGTCTTACAGGCATCCTGCGATCACTTTTGGCCACCTCACCTCAAGAAAGACATATAGGTCTTGGATGGGGAGCACCGCAGAGTCACACAATGGTATCAGGCTAAAAGGGCTAAAACATGAAGGCAGATTGCACAGGCCTAATGCTGGATTTTCGGCTCCAGATCTATCCCTCCTCAGGGCCACATGTGCCGAGGCGGGAATGAGGACTGTCAGGATTACTCACGCTCACTGAGACAATCAGCCTCATTAATGGCCTAATTAAAGGCAATTCAAAGAGGCCATATGAAATGGTCCAGTCCATCTCCAGGTTCCCGGTGGTAGCAGAGCCCAGTTCTGGAGGGAGCCTCCTGGGGGTAGGCCAGGGACCGGCACACCAGGTAGGCTGAGAGGCACAGCCTTCCTGCCTGGGCACAGGAGCAGCCACAGGCCACCCTGTGGAGGAGTTCCTCCCCACTACACCTTTGTTTCATATACAAATATGTGTGGAGTTTGCACATTCTCCCCGTGTCTGCGTGGGTTTCCTCCGGGTGCTCCGGTTTCCCCCCACAGTGCGAGTTAGGTTGATTGGCCATGCTAAATTGACCCTTATATCAGGGGATTAGCAGGATAAATATGTGGGGTTACTGGAATAGGGCCTGGGTGGGATTGTGGTGCAGACTCAATGGGCCAAATGGCCTTCTTCTGCACTGTAGGGATTCTATGATTCTTTTCTACATCAACTATCTGGCTGCAAAAGACATTGTTTAATTTTTTTTTAAATTGGAGAGAGGGAGTCTCTGGGTCGAAGCTACATTCTGCTGCTCCTTATAAACTGGAAAGACCATAAAGACCATAAGTCATAAGAACAGAATTAGGCCCCTCGGCCCATCGAGTCTGCTCTGTCATTCAATCATGGATGATATTTTTCTCATCCCATTCTCCTGCCTTTTCCCCATAACCCCATATCACCTTATTAATCAAGAACCTATCCAAAGCCTCAGATTTGCCTTAAAATCTCCCAAGAACCTGCCCACTGTTCTTAAGTGGACATGTAAGAAGCCTCATGGCCAACTAATGGGGCGTCCCTGTGAAAATCTCAGTCGGTGATTGCACGCAGAGATGATCCAGCCACCCCAGATATGTGAGTTTCGAAGGTTGTGTGGCAACCTAACTTAGCGGCAACTTACTCTTGCTCCTATTTCCTATGTTCCCAAGGGCAATTAAAGAATATCTAGGCCCACATCCCTTGAACGAATTTTGATAAAACTGAGGTGAGGCACAGATCAGCCAGTGATCCAACTGGACGGCAAAACAGGCTTGAGAAGCTAAGTGGCCTTAACCTGTCCTTCTTCCTCATAGCTCTATTGCAAGAGAACATTCTGGGAAGTCAAGATGAGAAATTATTTATAGGTTGTAATGGAATTCATGCAGAAAACATGAAGCCAGCTAAAAATTAAAAAAAAACAAATGTCTACAGTTACCTTTCTCTGATGCTGCTGTCCTGGAAAATTCAGGAACAAAAAGCTCTTGTTCCCATGGCAACTGCTCCTTCTCCTTCTCCTTCTGCTTCTTCCCACGCTTTCGTTTTAATTGATGAGCCAAAATAGCGAGCGAAGCAGCCCCCACGACAGAGATCAGCAAGAGTTTCCTCAGCAGAGGAGGGAGCTTTACCTGAGGCAGGCAGCAAGAGAAAACCAGTTTATCCATTAATTTATTCACTAATGCAATCTTGCAGGGGATTTTAATGGTGGGTTCTCATAGAAGCTCATAAAATCCCTACAGCGCAGAAGGAGGCCATTTGGCCCATTGAGTCAGCACCGACAATGATCCCACCCAGGGCCTATTCCCATAACCCCACTTATTTACCCTGCTAATCCCTCTAATCTGGTGCACGTGAGGCATCCCGGGACACTAAGGGTCAATTTGGCATGGTCAATGCACCTAACCCGCACATCTTTGGACTGCGGAAGGAAACCGGAGCACCCGGAGGAAACCCACGCAGACATGGGGAGAACGTGCAAACTCCACACAGACAGTGACCCGAGCTGGGAATCGAACCTGGAGCTGTGAGGCAGCAGTGCTAACCACTGTGCCACCGTACCGCCCTGAAACGCTGCTGCTGGAGGAAAGCGAGTGGTCAGTCGTATCCCGGTACATCTCCTGTGCACCCCCACACTCCCTTCAGCTCACCGCTGGTGGCCACGTCTTCACTCATTCAGGCCTCACTCTCTGGAATTCCCTCCCAAACACTTTCTCATCTCTGCCTTTCAGACAATTAAATCATGGCCTGATCCGGAGGAGTAGGAATACGTTTTTAGGGGCCATTTACTGATGCGCTTCTCCTTGCAGGGCTTACTTGCCTCTTGGGAGTGAAACTGTTTAAGTCTGAAGATTATTCATTAGTGTCACAAGTAGGCTTACTGCAATGAAGTTACTGTGAACTTACTGTGAAAATCCCCTAGTCGCCACAGTCCGGTGCCTGGTCGGGTACACTGAGGAAGAATTTAGCACGGCCAATGCACCTAACCAGCACATCTTTCAGACTGGGAGGAAACTGGAGCACCCGGAGGAAACCCACGCAGACACAAGGAGAATGTGCAGACTCCACACAGACAGTGACCCGAGTCGGGGATCGAGCGCTGTGAGGCAGCAGTGACCCTGTTGTGCTATGCAATGTACCCTTGATAGGTGATACTCACTCTCTCTCCCTCTCATTCTCCTGGGTGAACAACACTAATAGTAGAAAATAAAACTCAAACTTGCGAGAAAGCTTCTTGTTATAGTCCGGGGACAAGAACACAAGACTCCATAGGCTCCACGCATTGGAATTTTCCCTCTAATCCCTTACAGGCCCAGGCTTTTGATCTGCCCTCTTTCTTTGGCTCAGTATTGGCTTTTGTCTGCTTATGCCTCTGTGAAGCGCCTGGGGACGCTGCCCTAGAGTAAAGGTGCTATAAAAATACAAGTGTTTGAAAGGTTTTGATGGAGGACAAAAGGAAAAATTGATTGCACAGACTGAAGATTCGATAACCAGAGGACAAAGATTTAAGGTCAATGGTGCGAGGGATAATGAGAGATTTTTTCTTAACCACAGCAAGTTGTTGAGATGAAGAAAGCATTGCCTGATTCAATAGAAATTTGTCTGAAGGAGTTGGAAAAATAATACTTGAAGGGGAATAAATTGCACAGCTATCTATGGTGAATGACCAGGGGAATAGGACTAATTTATAGCTCCTTCAAAAGAGCCGGCACAGGCACGATGGACTGAATGACCTCCTTCTATTCTTACAGAAGAATCATAGAATCCCTACAGTGCAGAAGGAGGCCATTCGGCCTATCGGGTCTGCACCTGCTCTCTGAAAGTGTGTCTTACCCAGGCCTTATCCCTGTAACTTCACACATTTCACGGCATTCGGCCTCTGATCTTCGGGTAAGCGTTCTCCAAGGCGGCCTTCACAACACACGACAGCGCAGAGTCGCTGAGCAGAGACTGATAGCCAAGTTCCGCACACATGAGGGCGGCCTCAACCGGGATCTTGGGTTCATCTCACACTATCTGTAACCCCCATAACGACTTGTCTGGGCTTGCAAAATCTCACTAACTGTCCTGTCTGGAGACAATACACATCTCTTTAACCTGTGCTTAACGCTCTCTCCACTCACATTGTCTGTACCTTTAAGACTTAATTACCTGTAAAGACTCGCATTCCAATCATTATTTTGTAAATTGAGTTTGTGTCTTTATATGCCCTGTTTGTGAACACAACTCCCACTCACCTGACGAAGGGGCAGCGCTCCGAAAGCTAGTGGCTTTTGCTACCAAATAAATCTGTTGGACTTTAACCTGGTGTTGTGAGACTTCTTACTGACTTCACACATTTACCATGGCTAATCCATCTAACCTATACATCTTGGGACAATAAGGGGCAATTTAGCACGGTCAATCCACCTTACCCAGGCCCTATCCCTGTCACCCCACACATTTACCATGGCTAATCCATCTTGGGACAATAAGGGGCAATTTAGCATGGCCAATCCACCTAACCTGCACATTTTAGGACTGTGGGAGGAACCCGGAAAAAACCCACGCAGACACAGGGAGAACAGGCAAACTCAGCACAGTCACCCGAGGCCGGAATTGAACCCTGGCATCGAGAGGCAACAGTGCTAACCACCGTGCCACCATGCCACTCACAAATCTGTAAGATTCTATATGATTCTTGTTGGTGAAGATGATGTTGGTGATGGAGATGGCAGTGCTGATGACTAAACCGATGGGTGCCAAACCAACGACTCCTTTGACTTTACTCAGCATTGAATCTGTGACCTTCCCGATCTGTGTGGCTTGACTACACATTGGAGAAACTCACGATGCAGTCAGGCAAAGCAAGAGCTCATCTTCTGTTCTTAGTGAGGAAGATGTTGTCTCTGACAGGCTGCTACAGTTGAGGAACATTGGACCAGGAGTAAGTCGTTTATCTCCTTGAGCCTGTTCCAATAAATCAATGAAATCATAGCTGATCTGCAACCGAGCTCCAGCTTTACCCGATATCCCTCAATATCTTTGGTTGTTAAAAATCCATCAATCATAGTCTTAAAATCAATAATTGATCGGGTATCAATTGGCATTGGAGGAGGAGATTTCCAAATTTCACCCAGACTTTGTGTTTGCTCATTTCACTCCTTTATATCATAGAATCCAGACAGTGCAGAAGGAGGCCATTCGGTCCATCAAGTCTGCACTGTCCAACAGAACATCCCACTCAGGCCCTTTCCCGTAACCCCACATATTTACCCCACTAATCCCCCTAACCTACACATCTTGGGACACTAAGGGGCAATTTAGCATGGCCAATCCACCTAACCTGCACATCTTTGGAGTGTGGGAAGAAACCGGAGCACCCGGAGGAAACCCACGCAGACATGGGGAGAACGTGAAAACACAGATAGTGACCCAAGCCGGAATCGAACCCGGGTCCCTGTGAGGCAGCAGTGCTAACCACTGTCTCACCATGCCATCCTTTATTAAGTGTTCCCATCAGTTAAGAGGCACTTTTAAATTTTCCATTTATTCTTGTTGGTTTGATGTGTTTCAAAGCAGCTGTTAAACATTCAAGTATGAAAGCTTCTGGAAACTGCAAACCTTTAGGTGGCACGGTGGTGCAGTGGTTAGCACTGCTGCCTCACAGTGCCAGGGACCCAAGTTCAATGCTGGCCTTGGATCAGTCTATGTGAAGTTTGCACTTTCTCCCTGTATCTGCATGGGTTTCCTCCGGGTGCTCTGGTTTTCTCTCACAGTCCAAAGATGTGCGGGTTAGGTTGATTGGCCATGGAAAATTGACCCTTTGTGTCAGGAGGATCAGCAGGGTAAATATGTGGGGTTACAGGAATAGAGCCTGGGTGGGATTGTGGTTGGTACAGACTCGATGGGCCAAATGGCCTCCTTCTGTACTGTAAGGATTCTATTCTATGATTCCCTCTCTACAACCTAGAAGTACAAGGACAGCAAACTCATGGGAACACCACCACCTGCAAGTTCCCCTCCAAGCCACTCACCATCCTGACCGTTCCTTCACTGTCACTTGGTCAAAACCCTGGAACTCTCTCCCTAGAATCACCTACTCCTCATGGACTGCGGTACTTCAAAAAGGAAGCTTACCACCACCTTCTCAAGGATTGGAATAAATGCTGAACTCACCAGCAATGTTCACATCCCATGACTTGAATAAAAATTACTATTCTGCACTCTGCACTCCACCTCTTCCCCACATCTCGGTTGTGTTGAAAGGCCAAACTCCCCCTCTCCCACTTTATCTCATTGGTTTCCAAAATCTCATAACAGCCAGTTGGTGAGGAATTTCGTCCCAACACCCCAGATCTTCCCTTCCTCCTTCAGGCTTCGTGTCACCTAATTTAAATTATCATCATTTCACTCTTTTAGTCCGTGTGTTATTCAGATGAATCTGTGCTGTACGCATCTAAAACCAACAAGTCCTTTCTGAGGTGCAGCGGCTGAAACTCAACGTAGTCCTCCAGATGGAGTCTAACCAGAACTTTGCACAACTGCAGAATTAGTTGGGTGATTCACACCTTAATGTACAGGCACAGCAACAACCAATGGAGCAGAACCAAAGTTCCCAAGGATAGGTCTGCTCCACAAGTGGCCGAGACCGAGCCCTGCAAATCTATCTGGTTAAGGAATGGGAGCGCTTGGGTTGACTTAGTTCCCAACTTCCAGCACCAGGACTGTCATTTTGAAATCCAGGAGATCTTGTTTTCCCTTCACACCCAACCCTTCCAGAAAGATTATTGCCATGGGAAATATCACCCACCACACACTGGGCTCAGTGGACACCTGGTTGTACCAGTGCTGTACTGTGGCTTCAGTACACATGGTCTACACGATTACACTGCAGTAACTTAACAAGGTGACTTTCATATAATCCCACCATGTATCATCAGCCCGTTGCATTCAATCCATCCTGCCTTCCAACCTCTCACGGGCCTTTGTTCTTTCTTCCCTGTCCCCAGCTCCTCTTCTCTTCGGGTAGAAGAATCCTCAATCGAGGGTTGTCAAACCAATGTTTGTGCTGTGATCTTACGAGAGAGCAGAGCATGGAGATAGGCCCCTGGTCTACCCCAGCCAGAATGAGGATTGAATCCTGTGCACTTGGTGTTATTCTTCATGTGCAAACTGAGCTCCCGAGCTCGAGTACACGGTGGCACAGTGATTAGCACTGCTGCCTCAGCGTCAGGGACCCGGGTTCGATTGCCAGCTGCGCGGAGCCTGCACGTTCTCCCCGTGTCTGCATGGGTTTCCTCCGGGTGCTCTGGTTTCCTCCCACATTCCGAAAGGTGTGCTGGTTAGGTGCATTGGCCATGCTAAATTCTCCCTCAGTGTACCCGAACAGGCACCAGAGTGTGGCTACTAGCGGATTTTCACAGTGACTTCATTGCAGTGTTAATGTGAACCTACTAGTGACACTAATAAATAAACTTTAAAATTAACACCATGAAGAACAAAAGAAGCAATGTTGTAGGAACACTGTCTTCTCCATGTTCACCTCCAATTTACATACCATCCTGACTTGGGTGTATCTCACTATTCTTTCATCAGTGGCAGGTCAGAGTTACGCAATTGCCTTCCTAATATCATTAGCATCATGGAGCACCATCACACAAAGACTGTTATATTTCAAGGGCAAATTTCTCAGGGCAACTAGGAACAGACAAATAAACAGGCACATCACCCACATCCCATGAATGAATATAAAAACTTTACTGTTCAATGGTATAATCTCACAGCCAATGCAGTTCATGGAAACACTTGAAAATTAATACATTCCACAAGTGGTCTTAAAACTTCTCTATGTTTTCTCACTCCACAAATACTGACACACTCCCAGAGACCCCATGTAAACACTGACACACCCCTGTGAACTCCATGTAAATACTGACACACTCCCAGAGATCCCATGTAAACACTGACACACCCCTGTGAACCCCATGTAAATACTGACACACTCCCAGAGACCGCATGTAAATACTGGCACACCCCTGTGAACCCCATGTAAATACTGACACACTCCCAGAGACCCCATGTAAATACTGACACACCCCTGTGAACCCCATGTAAATACTGACACACTCCCAGAGACCCCATGTAAACACTGACACACCCCTGTGAACCCCATGTAAATACTGACACACTCCCAGAGACCGCATGTAAATACTGGCACACTCCCAGGGACCCCATGTAAATACTGACACACTCCCAGGGATCCCATGTAAATACTGACACATTCCCAGGGATCCCATGTAAGTACTGACACATTCCCAGGGATCCCATGTAAATATTGACACACTACCAGAGACCCCATGTAAATATTGACACACTCCCAGAGACCCCATGTAAATATTGACACACTCCCAGAGACCCCATGTATATACTGACACACTCCCAGAGACCCCATGTATATACTGACACACTCCCAGAGACCCCATGTATATACTGACATACAGACAGGGATCCCGCGTAAATACTGACACTCTCCTCGGGATCCCGCTGTAAATACTGGCACACTCACCAGGACGCTCTGTAAATACTGACATACTCCCCACAACCTCATATAAACACTGACACATAGAACATAGAACATTACAGCGCAGAACAGGCCCTTCGGCCCACGATGTTGCACCGACCAGTTAAAAAAAAAAAAAAAACTGTGACCCTCCAACCTAAACCAATTTCTTTTCGTCCATGAACCTATCTACGGATCTCTTAAACGCCCCCAAGCTAGGCGCATTTACTACTGATGCTGGCAGGGCATTCCAATCCCTCACCACCCTCTGGGTAAAGAACCTACCCCTGACATCGGTTCTATAACTACCCCCCCTCAATTTAAAGCCATGCCCCCTCGTGCTGGATTTCTCCATCAGAGGAAAAAGGCTATCACTATCCACCCTATCTAAACCTCTAATCATCTTATATGTTTCAATAAGATCCCCTCTTAGCCGCCGCCTTTCCAGCGAAAACAATCCCAAATCCCTCAGCCTCTCCTCATAGGATCTCCCCTCCATACCAGGCAACATCCTGGTAAACCTCCTCTGCACCCTCTCCAAAGCCTCCACATCCTTCCTGTAATGTGGGGACCAGAACTGCACACAGTACTCCAAGTGCGGCCGCACCAGAGTTGTGTACAGTTGCAACATAACGCTACGACTCCTAAATTCAATCCCCCTACCAATAAACGCCAAGACACCATATGCCTTCTTAACAACCTTATCTACTTGATTCCCAACTTTCAGGGATCTATGCACACATACACCTAGATCCCTCTGCTCCTCCACACTATTCAAAGTCCTCCCGTTAGCCCTATACTCAACACATCTGTTATTCCTACCAAAGTGAATTACCTCACACTTCTCCGCATTAAACTCCATCCGCCACCTCTCGGCCCAACTTTGCAACCTGTCTAAGTCTTCCTGCAAACTACGACACCCTTCCTCACTGTCTACCACACCACCGACTTTGGTGTCATCAGCAAATTTGCTAATCCACCCAACTATACCCTCATCCAGATCATTAATAAATATTACAAACAGCAGTGGCCCCAAAACAGATCCCTGAGGTACACCACTTGTAACCGCACTCCATGATGAATATTTACTATCAACCACCACCCTCTGTTTCCTATCCGCTAGCCAATTCCTGATCCAATTTCCTAGATCACCCCCAATCCCATACATCTGCATTTTCTGCAGAAGCCTACCATGGTGAACCTTATCAAACGCCTTACTAAAATCCATATATACCACGTCCACTGCCTTGCCCCCATCCACCTCCTTGGTCACTTTCTCAAAAAACTCAATAAGGTTAGTAAGGCACGACCTACCTGCCACAAAACCATGCTGACTATCACCTATCAATTCATTACTCTCCAAATAACTATAAATCCTATCCCTTATAATTTTTTCCAACATCTTGCCGACAACAGAAGTGAGACTCACCGGTCTATAATTCCCGGGGAAGTCTCTGTTCCCCTTCTTAAACAATGGGACAACATTCGCTAACCTCCAATCTTCACTCACGGAAACTCCATGAAAATACTGACACACTCCCAGAGATCCCATGTAAATACTGACGCAAACCCGCAAACTCCATGCAAATACTGACACACTCCCAGAGACCCCATGAAAATACTGACACACTCCCAGAGACACCACGTAAATACTGACACAATCCAGGGGACTCCATGTAAATACTGACACATTCTCAGAGACCTCATGTAAATACTGACACATTCTCAGAGATCTCATGTAAATACTGACACACTCCGAGACTCCATGTAAATACTGACACACACCCGGGAACCCCATGTAAATACTGACACACACCCGGGAACCCCATGTAAATACTGACACACTCCCAGAGACCCCATGTAAATACTGACACACTCCCCTCCCTCCCCCCTCCCATCCCTTTGTAAAATCTGAATATAAGATGGGGGCGGGGGGGGGGGGGTCGCCTTTTTCCCAGTTTTAGAAGAACACATTCAATAGGAGAGGTAAAGCAGCCTGACCTCGGGCAGAGTGTTATACAGAGACACAGGCAGATCAAGCGCTCGCAGGGCCAGGTTCTTGAGTTGCCTCGCTGCTGCAGGATCCTTAATGGGGTCCTCAGGTAGATCTTGCATATCTTCGACTTTCCATTCCCCCTTCAGCCAACTAGCCGACCTGTGAAAGGAGCAACTGCAGGGGGGGAAAAAACCCACGTTATTCAAGGAGAAATAAATCAGCCGGACAATGTTTGGTTTGCATTAAAGATATTGACATTCCCCTGCCAGGGATTCAGGGATAAATATTGATGCAGTTTTCTTTCTGCAGAGCCCTACCTGAATATTGCTCAGCCTCAGTTTTCTGTCGGTGCAACAGAGAGAGAAATAAAAGGGAGGGTTGAAATGATTTAGCCTCTGATGGGAGGGATGCGCGTATTACAAGCTGGATTCTTCCAGACGCATTAGTGCACCGAGGTGCCCCATCAGTACACTTAGCCAGCCTCGCAACACAGCAGGGAAGGAGGAGGGACTGGTGTCTCCTGCACCTTGTGACTATAGGCAGGACTGGGCAGGGAATGCAGCGGTCGTTGTCCCTGGCTGGGAGGGTGTTGCTTTCCTGTGGGGACCGGGGAGGAGGCGGAAGAAGGGGGGTGAAGCTATTCGTTTGCACTGCTATATTCAAAGCCTCCTCCTGTCCAAGTTTCCCTGATGTGATTGACAGCCCACCGAAACTCAGAATGGGGAAGGGAGAGTTGCTTTCAAGGGAGAGAGGCGCCTTCAGAAGGCATTTCGGCCTTTATTGTAGAGGGAGTTGGAAATTCAAGATAGGGAGGTCTTGTGACAGTTGTGCAGGGTGTTAGAATCTCAGGGTGGGACTTTCCCGCTAGGTTCTCCCCAAAACCAGAAAATCCCACCCGAGGTCAACAGATCTTTGCATGGCCAGTGTCCCGCCCACTGCCAGTCCTATGGCCAGTCCTATGGCGGGCGGGACAGGAAAATTCCACCCATAGAATCCCTGCAGTGCGGAGGGAGGACATTCGAGCCATCCAGCCTACAACGACAACAATCCCACCCAGGCCCTATCTCCATTAAGCCCTCTAACACTAAGGGATGATTTAGCGTGACCAATTCACCGAAACTGCACATCTCTGGAGTGTGGGAGGAAACCGGAATACTCGGAGGAAAGCCACACAGACACGGGGAGAACGTGCAGACTCCACACAGTCACCCGAGGTCGGAATCGAACCCAGGTCCCTGGTAATGTGAGACAGCAGTGCTAACCACTGTGCCTTACCTGGCACACTACATACAGTTTTGGTCCCCTTACTTAAGAAAGGATACAGTAACATTGGAGGCAGTCCAAAGGAGTTTCACCAGGCTAATTCCTGGGATGAGAGAGAGTGTTGGCCTATCAAGAGAGACTAAATAGTCTGGGTCAATATTCCTTGGAGTTTAGGAGGGGTGACCTTATTTAAACATATAAGATCCTGAAGGGGCTTATGGGTAGATGGTGAGATGTTTTCACTCGGGTGAGAGTCTTGAACAAGAGGACATTGCTCCAAGATAAAGGGCCAGTCATTTAAAACTGCAGTGTGTAGAAATTTTTTCTCACAGAGGGAGGTGAATCACTGGAATTCTCTGCCCCAAAGGGTGGTGGAGACTGGTTCATTAGAAATATTGAAGTGGAGGTGGATAAATATTTGATAGATTGAGGAATAGAGGGCTCGGAGAAATGGCACAGAAAAGGAGCTGAGGCCAGCATAGATGAGCCATGATCGTATTGAATGGCGGGACAGGCTTGAAGGGCCGAATGGCCTACTCCTGCTTCTGTTTCTTGTGTTCTTGTATGTCTTTCCCGACCACTCAGCCTCTCAAAATTGCATTGCAGCCCAAGAAGTACTCTTGGAAATGTTCTGACTGCTGTAGTATTAGAAATGTGGCAGCCTCTTCACTCCATCCAACTGCAATGTGGTAATGATCAAGGCATCCCGTTTTGGTGATGTTGATTGAAGGATGAATATTGGTCAAGACATTCTTCTTCAAGATATTTTAGGGGAGATGGTGATATTCTGTTAATGTTGCTGGACTGGTTAAATCCAGCAACTCAAACATGGGGATATGGGTTCAAATCCCACCACGGCAGCTGGTGAAACTTAAATTTAATTATTTTTTATTTTTTCATGGGACACAGGCATCGCTGGCTGGCCAACATTTATTGCCTTTGTTCAGAGGGCAGTTGAAAATCAACCACATTGTGGCTCAGGAGTCACATGTAGACCAGACCTGGTAAGGATGGCAGATTTCCTTCCCTAAAGGACATTAGTGAACCAGATGGGTTTTTCCGACAATCGACAATGGTTTGATGGTCATCGGTAGGTTCTTAATTCCAGATTTTTAAAAATCGAATTCAAATTCCACCATCTGCTGTGGCGGGATTCGAACCCGGATCCTCGGAAGATTAGCTGAGTTTCTGGATTAATAGTCTCGCAATAAAAGCACTAGGCCATCGCCTCCCTAATTATTAAATCTAGAATCTAAAGTTAGTCTCAGTGACCATGACGACTATTACTGAGTGTTGTAAAAACCCATCTGGTTCACTAGTGTCCTTTAGGGAAGGAAATCTGCCATCCTTACCTGGTCTAGTCTACCATGTGACGACTCCAGACCCACAGCTCGTAACTGCCTTCTAAAATCAAGGGCAATTAGGGATGGCCAACAAATTCTGGCCAAGCCAGTGATGCCCACATCCCATGGGATCTTTACCCTGATCTGGGAAGGCAGACTTGTTGAGGATTAACCAGACAATGCACGGTGAGTACTCAATCTCCGAAGATTTTATTACTTGCTAGCAGGAAAACAGACACAGTGAATTTCACTATGATGTTCTGACGATTCATACAGATAATTAGCAGTTACAGATAATTACAACAAATGAGAAATGGGCAACATTTGAATCCTTCATTTGCATACATAGCCCACCAATCATAGCATAGCTTTTTGCCTTTTCTTATCCAATAGAAAACTGTCTCCTTCATGAGCGTAATATGTCAACTTATCTTGTTTTTTGGTATTTTGTCATGGTAACTTCTCTTTGTTTCATCCTGTGGCCAAGGTCGGGAATGCAATGTTTATGAAACTGACACAAGGTTAGATTGGTCTCTTTCCTGAATACGCAACCGCTGATCTCAATGAGGCCTTGTTTCCATTTTTGCTCAGTAAGAAATCTCACAACACCAGGTTAAAGTCCAACAGGTTTATTTGGTCGCACAAACTTTTGGAGTGTCGCTCCTTCTTCAGGTGAGTGAGGAGTTGTGTTCACAAACAGGGCATAAATAGACACAAACTCAATTTACAAGACAATGATTGGAATGTGAGTCTTTACAGGTAATCAAGTCTTAAAGGTACAGACAATGTGAGTGGAGAGAGGGTTAAGCACAGGTTAAAGAGGTGTGTATTGTCTCCAGCCAGGACAGTTAGAACATAGAACATTACAGCGCAGTACAGACCCTTCGGCCCTTGATGTTGCGCCGATCAGTGGACCAATCTAAAGCCCCTCTGATCTACACTATTCCAATATCAGCCATATGTTTATCCAATAACCATTTGAATGCTCTTAATGTTGATGAGTCCACTACTGCTGCAGGCAGGGCATTCCACGCCCTTACTACTCTCTGAGTAAAGAACCTACCTCTAACATCTGTCCTATATCTCTCACCCCTCAATTTAAAGCTATGTCCCCTCGTGCTAGCCATCACCATCCAAGGAAAAAGGCTCTCACTATCCACCCTATCTAATCCTCTGATCATCTTGTATGCCTCTATTAAGTTACCTCTTAACCTTCTTCTCTCTAACGAAAACAACCTCAAGCCCCTCAGCGTTTCCTCATACGATTTTCCCACCATACCAGGCAACATCCTGGTAAATCTCCTCTGCACCCTTTCCAACACTTCCACATCTTTCCTATAATACGGCGACCAGAATTGTACGCAATACTCCAAATGCGGCCACACCAGAGTTTTGTACAGTTAGTGAGATTTTGCAAGCCCAGGCAAGTTGTGAGGGTTGCAGATAGTGAGACATGAACCCAAGATCTTGGTTGAGGCCGTCCTCATGTGTGCAGAACTTGGCTATCAGTTTCTGCTCAACGATTCTGCGTTGTCGTGTGTCGTGAAGGCCGCCTTGGAGAACGCTTACCCGAAGATCAGAGGCTGAATGCCCGTGACTCCTGAAGTGTTCCTGTGGTGAACCATCGTTGGTTCACCACTGGGGGTTGTTATTATGTTACTGTCGGGCTAGGGTGTTGTTACTGTGGGGGTTGTACAATGTTGTTGGGTTAGGGTGTTTACCTGTTATAAGAGTTATCATGGCACATTCCAGTGGGGTCCCGCCTCCGGTGGCGAGGTATAAGACCCCCTGCTCCAGCAGGACCCCTTCAGTCTGAACTGGTGTATTCGTGTTAGTAGTTCCATTGTTACTCTATTAAAGCCTTCAATATCGAAGCCTTGGTTCCACGTGCTTAATTGTCGCGCATCAATTTAATAGAGTAACAGAAAACTCACAGCTGTACAAAAAAAAAACAGAGTATGGAACAGATCCTAAAACCGGATCGTCTGACACTGGACCCACGTGCGGTCGGTGCCGCTAACACATTCGACCATTGGTGGAAGTGTTTCGAGGACTACCTGGCAGCCTTGGTAGCTATCACTACAGACAGTGATAAACTCCAGGTCCTCCATGCAAGGGTAAGCGACACGATTTATCTCGCCATTCGTGCAGCTCCCACTTACCCGGGTGCCGTCGAGCTCCTAAAAAAAAGATACACGAAGCCACCCAACGAGATACATGCTCGTTACCTTCTCGCTACACGACGTCGGCAGTCGGGCGAAACCATGGAGGACTATGCCAATGAGCTCCTGCAGCTTGCCAGGGGTTGCGATTGTAAGGACGTATCAGCCGAACAATATATGTACGACCTCGCCCGAGACGCGTTCGTAGCAGGGGTAGGGTCCTCGTACATCAGGCTTAAATTGCTGGAAAAGGGGAAACTCGACTTGACCCAAGCAATGGAGATGGCCGTGATGCTGGAAGCGGCGTCGAAGAGCTTGGCGCTGTACCCCGAGGACCACGTGCAGTCAACGTGGCTGGAGCAAGCTCAGCTCCCTCCTCGCCCCGCTAACCCGCGCTCCCAGATCGATCCGACGACGGCGGCAGCTCCAGGTGGCCAGCGATGCTATTTTTGTGGTGGGGCCAAGCATCCACGGCAACAGTGTCCGGCAAGAACGGCAATCTGCAGCCAGTGCGGTAAAAAAGGCCACTACGGCAAAGTCTGCAGGTCCAAGCCTAAAAACGGCAGTGCAGCTTGTAACCCTCCAGAACGGAGACAATCTCCTTCGGCGTCGCAGTACCCACGAGGTCCGACCACGTGCGATCCCAGGACGGCGCCATCGTGGCTGACAGAGGAGGAGGAAGACCACCAGGAGTCGCTGCGCTTGGCGCCCTCGCCCACGTGCGATTCATGGGGGCGGCCATCATGGTCCACGACGACTAGGAGCGACCAGCAGGGGTCCTCAGCATCCACATCGGCAGCATGCAGTGACGCCCAGGGGCCAACGGTGGCGTCGATCTCCCTGGATCAGACCAGGCACTACAGACTTGAAAATTCCATGATGGATATAAAGGTTAGTGGTCGAACTGTGAATTGTCTGTTTGACAGTGGGAGCACCGAAAGTTTCATACACCCTGAAACTGCTAAAAGGTGTGGGCTCCGGGTTCTCCCTGCCAAGCAGACAATTTCCATGGCATCACGGTCCCGGTCTGTACCGATCCAAGGACGATGTATGGTAACTCTTGAGGTACAGGGCACAATTTACGAGCAATACAGGCTCCTTGTGTTACCTCACCTTTACGCGCCAAGTCTCCTCGGACTAAACTTTATGGTCCACATGAAGAGTGTGATCCTACAGTACGGTGGGCCACTCCCTTCACTGGCAGTAGGGAATCAGCCGCAGCCTCCAAATTGCCCAAAGCGCCCCGCATGCAATCTATCCACCCTGAAAATCACTACACCATCCCTTTTTAAAAATCTGGTACCAGGCTGCAAGCCCATCGCTACTAAAAGTAGGCGTTACAGCGCTGAGGACCGGATCTTTATTAGATCTGAGGTTCAGCGGCTCCTCAAGGAAGGGATCATACAGGCCAGTGCTAGTCCGTGGAGAGCGCAGGTCGTGGTAGTCAAAAGCGGGAACAAACCTCGGATGGTCATCGACTATAGTCAGACCATTAATCGTTATACGCAGCTGGATGCGTATCCTCTCCCGCGCATTTCTGATATGGTCAATCAGATTGCGCAGTACCGAGTGTTTTCTACCATAGACCTTAAGTCCGCCTACCATCAACTCCCCATCCGCCCAGAGGACCGACAATATACGGCTTTTGAGGCGGATGGTCGTCTATACCAATTCCTCAGGGTTCCATTTGGTGTCACCAATGGGGTCTCGGTCTTCCAGCGTGCTATGGACCGAATGGTGGACCAGAACGGGTTGCGGGCTACCTTCCCGTACCTGGATAACGTCACCATCTGCGGCCATGACCAGCAGGACCACGACACGAATCTCCAACACTTTCTGCGCACTGCATCTCGCCTGAATCTGACCTATAACAGGGAGAAGTGCGTATTCCGTACGCGCAGGTTAGCCATCCTTGGATACGTGGTGGAAAACGGGGTCATTGGCCCTGATCCAGACCGTATGCGCCCACTTACTGAACTTCCCTTGCCCGCTAGCACGAAAGCACTGAGGAGATGCCTCGGGTTCTTTTCGTATTATGCACAGTGGGTCCCCAACTACGCGGACAAAGCTCGTCCGCTCATTAAGTCCACGACCTTCCCACTTACGCCGGAGGCCCAATTGGCCTTCAAGGCTTTGAAAAGCGACATCTCGAAAGCCACGATGCACGCGGTGGATGAATCCATTCCTTTCCAGGTGGAGAGTGATGCATCTGATTTCGCCCTAGCCGCCACACTAAACCAGGCAGGCAGGCCCGTCGCGTTCTTTTCCCGCACCCTTCAAGGCCCAGAAATTCGGCACTCAGCGGTGGAGAAGGAGGCTCAGGCCATTGTGGAGGCAGTCAGACACTGGCGCCATTACCTGGCAGGGAAGCGGTTCACCCTGATCACGGATCAACGATCCGTGGCGTTTATGTTCAGCAACACGCAGAGGGGCAAGATCAAGAACGATAAGATCTTGCGGTGGAGAATTGAGCTCTCCACCTATAATTACGATATTATGTATCGTCCAGGGAAGCTCAATGAGCCCTCGGATGCCCTCTCGCGCGGAACATGCGCCATCATGCAGGAGGACCGCTTGAAGGCTCTCCACAATGATCTGTGTCATCCTGGAGTCACCAGACTCTACCACTTCGTCAAAGCCCGCAACCTGCCCTACTCGGTGGAGGATGTCAGGTCAGTGACGAGAAGCTGTCGGATTTGCGCAGAATGCAAACCACACTTTTATCGACCAGACCGGGCACAATTGGTCAAGGCCACTCGCCCTTTTGAGAGGCTGAGTGTGGATTTTAAGGGCCCCCTTCCCTCAACGGACCGGAATGTCTATTTCCTCAACATAATAGACGAGTATTCCCGGTTTCCGTTTGTTGTCCCCTGTGCGGACACGTCGACTGCCACCGTCATCAAGGCATTCAGTGAGCTTTTTACCCTGTTCGGGTACCCCTGCTACATTCATAGCGACAGGGGCTCGTCGTTCATGAGCAACGACTTGAGGCAATTCCTGCTCTCATTCGGGATTGCCTCTAGTAGAACCACGAGCTACAACCCTCGGGGTAACGGACAGGTGGAAAGGGAGAATGCTACAGTCTGGAAGGCTGTCTTACTGGCACTGAAGTCCAGGGGCCTTCCAGTCTCCCGTTGGCAGGAGGTCCTTCCAAATGCGCTCCATTCTATCCGCTCCCTCCTGTGTACGGCAACCAATGCTACTCCCCACGAGAGGATGTTCTCATTCCCTCGGAAGTCGTCCTCGGGAACCTCATTGCCAGCCTGGTTGACGTACCCAGGACCCGTCCTTCTGCGGCGACATGTGAGGGCTCGCAAGTCCGACCCCTTGGTCGAACCGGTCCAACTCCTCCACGCCAACCCTCAGTATGCCTATGTGGCATATCCTGACGGGCGAGAGGACACTGTCTCCATTAGAGACCTGGCGCCCGCAGGGGACGTAGCAACTCCTGTCGCTCCTATTCCCCCAGTCACGAATCCACTACTCCTCATTGCTTCCCCAGACGTGGCGCGGTCAGCACCGGGACCAGTGCATAACACTTTTACTCCCATGTACAGCTTGCCTGAGACTCGGAGATCGGCGCCACCATCATCACCACCACCACCACCACCAAAGGTTCCAGGATCCCCTGCACCATCGCCTCACCAGGGCCGGCCAGCCCGGGAGTCCTTGAGGGGACAGCCAGACGTTGTTTTGGAAAGAATGCCACCACAAGCACCTGCTCCGGTTTTGCAACCGGTGTTGAGGAGATCACAGCGTCGGTGCGGTCCTCCAGACCGTCTGGACTTGTGAATTCTGTGAATTGTCTGTTTATATGACCTGTTTTTCTTGCACCCCGCCACCTTTTGTTCTTAAAGGAGGGGTGAATGTGGTGAACCATCGTTGGTTCACCACTGGGGGTTGTTATTATGTTACTGTCGGGCTAGGGTGTTGTTACTGTGGGGGTTGTACAATGTTGTTGGGTTCGGGTGTTTACCTGTTATAAGAGTTATCATGGCACATTCCAGTGGGGTCCCGCCTCCGGTGGCGAGGTATAAGACCCCCTGCTCCGGCAGGACCCCTTCAGTCTGAACTGGTGTATTCGTGTTAGTAGTTCCATTGTTACTCTATTAAAGCCTTCAATATCGAAGCCTTGGTTCCACGTGCTTAATTGTCGCGCATCAGTTCCCCGACAGGAAGGGTACACTCCTGCCTGGTGATTGTCGAGCGGTGTTCATTCATCTGTTGTCGTAGTGTCTGCATGGTCTCCCCAATGTACCATGCCTTGGGACATCCTTTCCTGCAGCGTATCGGGTAGACAACGTTGGCCGAGTCGCAAGAGTTTTTGCTGACAGAGTTGCCTGCCATTGTTGTTGTAACTTAATTTTCACACCAGCATCTGCAGTTTTTAACTGCTTTTAACTATAGTTCCACAAGTCCCAGCAATCCCACGGTGCTTCATTTGAAGTGAGCATCCTTAATCTTGCAGAACAAAGTGAATTAAATAGTTGGCCAGAGCTGGAATTACAACTTAATTTCCACAGACTGACCTCCCGGTAAAACATTTCATCCAAAAAATACTGCCCTGGAGTGTCTGAATAGATCATTATGCCCAGGATTTGTGACATGAATCTACTGATTCAGAGGTGGGAGTGCTTTCAACTCAGCCACAACTGATACATAAATGCAACAAAAAAAGGTAACGATGTTGAACAATGAGGGTCGCATGCTTGACAAATCAAATTGCAAAGAAAAATTTCACAATGGATTTTGGCAATGATTTTAAGATGTTGTACATACACTGATGTGCGGCATCTGATATACAGTTTGCAGCCGTACTAACCTTAGCCCGATTGGCATCAGGTGGAGCAACATTATAGCCCGTTGCAAGGTGCACTTTGACTTCTGCTGAGCAAAGGTTTTCACTTTAAAATATTCTAATTGGGCAACATGCCAAAAATCTGACACTGCTGCCCCACAGCGCGCCAGGGACTAGGGTTTGATACCCAGCTTGGGTCCCTGTCTGTGTGGAGTCTGCACGTTCTCCCCGTGTCTGCGTGGGTTTCCTCCGGGTGCTCTGGCTTTCTCCCACAGTCTGAAAGACGTGCTGGTTAGGTGCATTGGCTGTGCTAACCTCTCCCTCAGTGTTACCCGAACAGGTGCTGGAGTGTGGTGACTAGGGGATTTTCACAGTAACTTCATTGCAGTGTTAATGTAAGCCTACTTGTGACTAATAAATAAACTTAAAACTTAGGTTAAATTTTTTATGATGCTGAAAGTCACAAGTGGTCAGGAGGATTACTTTTTGCTAGTCATCCCCTTCAATCTTGTTCTCCTGGAAGAAATATTAGTTTGGCGTACTGCGGCCAATCCTCCACACGCACATCAAAAGCTTCCAGTTTCCCAAACAGCGGCATTTTCAATATCTCCCCATCATTGTGTTCAGGGTTCATGGAAAGGCAAGGTTTTTCTTGTTCTTCATCGCCAGTGTAATGACTCAGGAAGCCTGACTGGAAAGGAACATAGTTTATTACAGAATGCGAAGTAAAGCCACTACCGTGGTGTACACTGCCTGGGACTACAGTGCAGCAGGCCCAGTCCTGGGCCTGCCCTATAAAAGGCTCAGATAATGAGTTCCAGCTGGACAGACCACTGCCTGTTAGCAGGGGAACTCATATTCAACAAGCCCCACAGGAAGTTCAATCAGTGATCCCACATGGATCTCTTGGAGGTTACCACACCTTGCTTTCTTTCCCCAAATGCATTACCTCACACTTTTTCAAATTGAACTCCATTTGCCAATTCTCTGCCCACTCAACTAAATCATCTGGAGTTGACAGCTATCCTCTTCACTATCAACTACATGGCTATTTTTTGCGTAATCTGCAAACTTTCTCATTCTGCTTCCCACATTTAAATCTAAATCATTAAATTTACAGCAAAGACCCCAAGACTGAGCCCTGTGGAACACCACTAGAAACCATTTTCCATTCGCAAAAACATCCATCAGCCCTTTAATACCAAATCCCTTTGTTATTTTGGAGCCAACCTGCCACCTCCCCTCTATCCCAGGGGATCTCACTTTCCTGACCAGTCTGCCATGTGGGACCTTGTCAAATGCTGCACTGAAATCCATGTGGACAACATCCACTGCACTACCCTCATCGATCCTCCTTGTTACTTTCTCAAAATATTCTATTAAGTTGGTAAGGCACAACCTTCCCCTAAGTAAAGTTTATTTATTAGTCACAAGTAAGGCTTACATTAACACTGCAATGAAGTTACTGTGAAATTCCGCTGGGCGCCTGTTCGGGTCAATGCACCCAACCTGCATGTCTTTCAGACTGTGGGAGGAAACCGGAGCAACCGGAGGAAACCCACGCAGATACGGGGAGAACGTGCAAACTCCACATAGACAGTGACCCAAGCCGGGAATCGAACCTGGGTCCCTGGTGCTGTGAAGCAGCAGTGCTAACCAGTGTGCCACCGTGCCGCCAATCACTGATCAATCTGTGCCTTTCTAAGTCCCAGTTTATCCTGGCTCTCAGAATTATTTCCAACAATTTTCCCACCAGTGAAGTCAGGCTGACAGGCCCTATGGTTATCAGGCCGAACTCTCGTACCCTTTGTAAACACTGGTACAATGATTGCAGGCCTCCAATCCTCTGCGATCTCACTAGTATCTGATAAGGATTGGAAAATGATCCTTAGACATTATTTCCTCCCTGGCTAATAGCAATGCAAGAGTTTTAACATGTTCACCCCAGTCCAACGCCGGCATCTCCACATCATGAATAGCAATGCTGTCAGATATTTTACGTGCCCACACTTGCCACAGATGCTGAAAAAATGAGACTTTCACTTTAAAACCTGTCAATCATCAAGGGAAAAGGGAGTTTGATAAATGGAGTTAAGATACAATTTGGCAATGATAAACCTAGATGGGCTGAATGGTTCAGGAAGACAGGCGAGGGGGGATTGATAGGCAACTGCTGGGGAAGGCCTTAGTGATTGACAGGCTGGACGGGAGGCGGGGCTCCGTGATTGACAACCCAGGGGCGGGGCTAGGTTCTTGACAGGCTGGGGCTGGGGCGAGGCTCTGTGATTGACAGCCCCGGGCCGCGGGCTGGGTTTGAGGGCGGGACCGGGCAGGGTGATTGACAGCCCTGGGGCGGAGCTAGATGATTGACAGCCCCGGGCAGGGCAGGGTGATTGATGTGCCGGAGTGGGGCCGGGTTGAATGATTGACAGGCCCTGTGCGGTGGTGGGGTCAGGGGGTCGGCTGTGAGACTTCTTACTGTATTTACCCCAGTCCAACGCCGGCGTTTTCACATCACGGTGGCGGGGTTGAGGGGGGGATGGGGCGGCTCGGTGATTGACAGACCGGGGGCGGGGCCGTATGGGTGATTGGCAGCTTCGGCCCGGGGTCGGGGGCGGGCCGGGTGTTTGACAGATAGGGGCGGGGTCGGGATGGGTGATTGACAGGCGGGGCCGGTCTACAGGCGGTTCCCAAACTGGGGCGGGGTCGGGATGGATGATTGATAGCCTCGGTCCGGGGGCGGGGCCGGGCTGGGTGATTGGCAGCCTCGGCCCGGGGGCGGGGCCGGGCCGGGCCGGCCTGGGTGATTGACAGCCTCGGCCCGGGGGGCGGGGTCAGTGGCGGACGCCCAGCTCAGGGAGCTCGAGCGGCGGGTGAGTGAGAAGCGGACAGAGCCTGAGTTTGCAGGCCTGTTCTCGCAGCGGCTGGAGGTGAGATTTGGGGCCGGGATCCTCTGTGTGAGTGAGAGGGATAGCGCCTCTGGGGTAGGGATAGGGCGCCGGGGAGGGGCTGGACTGGGCTGGGCCGGCGGGTTTTGATGCTGAATGAAGCCGGGCCCAGACTCGGCCTATTCGAAACCGGGAGCCCGAGACTGCTTGGGCCCAAGCTCCGCGAATACCCCCTAACCCCTCCCCACCCTGCCCCCTAACCCCTCCCCACCCTGCCCCCTAACCCCTCCCCACCCTGCCCCCTAACCCCTCCCCACCCTGCCCCCTAACCCCTCCCCACCCTGCCCCCTAACCCCTCCCCACCCTGCCCCCTAACCCCTCCCCACCCTGCTCCTCTCATGCCTCCCCTCACATTCCCCATCTCTTCCTCCCTCCCTCCCCAGTACCCAGTCCACCTTTCTTTCCCATTCATAGAATCCCTTCACTGCAGAAGGAGGCCATTCACCCCGTCGAACCTGGACTGATTAGGGTACGGGTTAGGTGGATTGGCCATGCTAACTTGCCCCTTAGTGTCAGGGGGATTTGCCCCAGTAAATGCATGGGGTTACGGGAATAGGACCTGGGTGGGATTGTGGTCGGTGCAGACTCGATCTGTACAATCCCACCCAGGCCCTATCCCTGTAACCCCATGTATTTATTCTGCTAATGACCATTTAATCATGGCCAGTCCACCTCACCAGCACGTCCTTTGGACTGTGGGAGTAAACCGGAGCACCCGGAGGAAGCCCACACAGACACGGGGAGAATGTGCAGACTCCACACAGACAGGAACTGAACCTGTGTCCCTGGTGCTGAGACAGCAGTGCTAACCACTGTGCCACCTTCCCTGTTACGCCCCTCCTGCCCTGGTATCCTCCCCTCCCTACCCCACAGAAGTCAGCAAATGTTCCCAGAGTGACGGTGCAAGGTTTGCTTCTGTCAGTTGCATTTTGAATAGTTTAGGGATCAGTTATTTGGGATGTGACTTGTAAATGCAGCATGGTTTGTTTGGAGAGTGTGACAATGGGAGATTTTCAGATCTGTGCACTTTCCATCACTCTGTCTTGTGCCTAGGTCTGTAGTAGACTCATTGATAGTGATTGATGACTGTGATTAAGCAGTAACTCCATTGTCGTTTTCATCGTGATTGCCAGGATAGTGGCAGGTAAAATAATTGGGCCTTGGTCTTTTCTCATCCAGCAATTTCTGTGTTCTTCATTTAACGATTCTGGATGTGGCTGCTCTCTTAAATGATGTAAACTAAATTTTTCATTGATTTCATAGCCATCATCTGAAACCTGGGCTTTGACCACAGCCTAGTAATCCAATCAATGTTCACCCTACGCATTGATAGACATGGACACTGGTTGTTATTTAATCAGCAGCTTGAAGTGTGGATCAGAAATGAACATTGAATGGGGCGCACGGTGGTATAGTGGTCAGCACTGCTGCCTCACAGCGCCAGGGACCTGGGTTCGCTTCTCGGCTTTGGGTGACTGTGTGGAGTCTGCACGTTCTTCCCTGCGTGGGTTTCCTCCCACAGTCTGAAAGATATGCATTGGTCATGCAAAATTCTCAGTGTACCCTGAACAAGCGCCGGAGTGTGGCAACAATGGGATTTTCACAACTTCATTGCAGTGTTAATGTAAGCCTACTTGTGACAAACTTTAAAAACCTTTGCAGCACAGGAGGAGGCCATTCAGCCCATTGTATCTGTGCTGCCATTCCCCTGCCTTTTCTCCGTAGCTTTGTAAGTTGTTTCCTTTTCAGGTAAGGAAATCAAATGGCACCTTCTGTATTTCTACATTTGACTGCATGTTTCTGATAGCCGTTTCAGAAAGATAAATAGTTTGTGTAATGTTAAATTCAGTTCAGGTTTGTAAAAAAGAACGATTCTGCCAATTCAAAGGATCCTCGTCCAATGTGTCTTTGTATCCAGATTTTCAGTCAGTTTTCAATTTCCTTTTTCCTTTCAACATTACGGTACTTGGATGTCGCCAAGGTTGAGAAGAGTAAGCTTGATAGATCAGGAAGTATTAATATTGTTTATTCTGGGGATATTGGACATTCATGAAAACTGGAACAGTTATTGCCCCCCTCTCTAGTCGCCCTCGAGAAGGTGGTGGGCCTTGAGATGCTGCAGTCAATGTGGTTTCAGCCCTCCTGTTGGGTAGAATGTTCCAGAATTTTGAATCGGTGCCAGTGTGCATTCAAGATGGAATGGTTGTGACTTGGAAGGGTACTTGGATGAATATGAAACTCGATACCATAAGGACTAGTTGAAGTGAGTAGTATAGATGCATTTAAAGGGAAGCTAGACACACATTTGAGGGGGAAGGATTACAATAATTGAAGCAAGAGGGGAGGAGGCTCATGTGGAGCATTAAATCATGGACTGGTTGGGCCGCATGGCCTGTGCTATGTTTCACATGTAATCTGATAGTTTTTCTATATGCCTGCTGCCCTTGTCCTTCTAGATTTCTAAATGGTGGAGGTCATGACTTTTGGAGGTGACTTAGTGATAAACTTGAGTTTTGGAAGTTTCAGTGTTTGAGGAATGATTAAGCAATGGCAGGCTTGATTTCTGATACTTGACAGATTTGGGATATTGGGAATGAATGGAGGAGGAGACTGGAATGTGCAGAAGAGACGATTGGCAGGTTAAGAGGAACAAGGAAGAAAAAAATCAAGAGTATGTATTGGTGATGTTCTTAAACAAGTGCTGCTGTGATTGTGATTATCAGAGCATTCTGCACTTTGTTGTCTTTGCTAGTTCCACTTCCCATGTCCCCATTCTCCAATCTTGTTTCTATTGAAGGTACTGACCAGTTCTGGGGACAAGTCCAAGGGTGATAGCAGACCTATAACAGCCAGGGCAATGAGCACTGGTAGGTCATCAGATTGCTGACTTGAAGGTGTTGCTAGACAGCAAAAATTATGGAAATTGTCAGCCCCGTAGGGGTTTTGGTGAGCACTCAGCACAGGTCAGGAAATGAACCTGTATAGCTCAGTAGCAAAAAGTACTTAAACAGGCCTGGGAGGAAGCTACCATTCATTTCCTTGTATGGTTTAAAATTTGGAATGCCACTGCTGTAGATTTATCAGGGCTTAAGTATATTCTGTATCGTATTCAGTGGCTACCAAATTAATATTTGGTGGGGGGTATTAGTTATTACTTGTACTCTTCAACTATAATCTCAATCTGCCCCTGAAGTAATGGTTCTGGGAGTAGAGGAGCCTCAGCTCTGTAGAGTATATTAAATTACTGCCAGATGAACATTCAGTAGGAACTGACGCAAGAGATTTTTTTTCAGTTCAATTTTGTGAACGAAGGGTTGAATTACATTGCAATTTTGGTGTCAGTGTTAAGTGACTCCAAAACTGCATCATGCAAAAAATAGCAGCATAGTTCACTATCTGACTTTGGCTACAGCAGGAGACTCCTCTGATCAGCAGCTACCAATCACCATTTGTACTTGTCAGTCGGAAATCCAACTCCATTGCGTCTCCCTATCTCTTTACAATCCTCACTCTGCATTTGCCCAGCTCTGGCCTTTGCTCCACCATTGGCGCCATGAGTTCAATTGTTTAGGCCTTAAGTTCTGGAATTCCCTCACTAAATGCTCTGCCTCTCTCTCCTCTAAGACATTTCTAAAACTTAACAGCCTTTAATCAACTCTTCTGATTCCCCTTTGATCCCATGTCCACTTTTGTTGGATGATGGCCCACTGAAGGGCCTTGGAATGTTTCCCTCATTTGAAGGCATTATGCGAATATAAGTCATATATTGTAGTAAAAGGTTTTCTGAGAGTAATTTAATCTCCTGGCTTCTTTTGTCAATTTACTTTGGAGTCTTTAATGTTTCCTGCACAATTGTCAAGCATTAGAATGTTCCAAACTTGGAGGCAGGGTTGCAAGAACAGATTCCACTGTGTGCCTGAGGATAGAATGTGCTTTGTGATCTGCATTGAAGGATGCATGTTATGGTCAAGCTTTTGCAGACTACAGGTTCTGATAGGTTCATGAGAAGTGGGCTTCGCTAGTCAGGCCAGCATTTATTGCCCATCCCTAGCTGCCTTGAACCACTGCAGTCCATGTGGTGCAGTACACCCACAGTGCTGTTGGAGAAGGATTTTCAGGAATTTGATCCAGTGACAGTGAAGGAACAGCGAAATATTTCTAAATCAAGATGGTGAGTGGCTTGGAGGGGGACTTCCAGGTGGTGGTGCTCCCAGGTATCTGCTGCCATCTAGGCGGTAGTGGACATGGGTTTGGAAGGTACTGTCGCAGGAGATTTGGTGAGTTGCTGTTGTGCATCTTTTGTTTGGTGCACACTTCTGCCATTGTGTTGATGGTGGAGGGAGTGAATGTTTGTAGGGGATGGGGTGCCAATCAAGTGGATGGTATCAAGCTTTGTTTGATATGGTGTCGAGGAGCACGAGTACTGTTGGAGTTGCACTCTTCCAGGCAAGTGGAGAGTATTCCATCGCACTCCTGACTGTGCCTTTCAATGGTGGTCAGGGGTTTTGGAGTCAGGAGGCTTTGGGAGGGGGGAGGGTTACCAACCTCTAACCTGCTTTCTGCTCAGTAGTAATTGCCAGGTAGTGATAGTGGAGATTCAGCGATGGTATAGCCATGGAATGTCAGGGGGAGATGGTTAGATTCTCTTTTGTTGGATCATGTTGTCTGTCTAAGCTGTTGGGCCACGGCAGCTCTTTGTGGCTTAATCCCAGTTCCTTTTTTTTTGGTCAAAGATTGTTGCTAATCTAATACTTAATCCTATTTAATTTCTGTAGTTTTGGTTTTAAAGGAAAGTTGCTTCCTTATCCAATTAACTCTGGTCAAACTGGCATGGAACTGGCCTCTCACTGAAGTGGATTAAACCTTCAAATACTAGCTTTGTTTCAATCAACTAGGCTCCCCTTTATGGAGTGATAAAGCTCAATTTTCTGAGTGCCACATGGCGGTCTCAAAAGTTACAGTAAAAGTGCCTGCTTCTGATTCTAAAGTGACAAGCCTGCCCCAAATTGTGGGGAATGGGTGAGAAAGTGGACTTGAAGCCCGAGATCAGCAATGATTGTATTGAATGCTAGAGCTGGTTTGATGGGATATATGGTCTGTTTTTAGTGTTCAAGTCACATCGCAGCTACTGAAGTACTTTTGAAGGCATTGTCTTTAGTCACTGCTGCAAGGTCCTTTCCGCAGCTGCATCCCTGTTCTTGATAACTGTCTGAAGTGTCATGTTTGAACCCGAGATATGCTTCTGATCCCATATCCATGCCACCACGAAGTCCACCTATTTCTACCTCGAATACATCGCTCATTGCTTCAGTTCATCTGCTCATATCATGCCTTTCTGACCCTAGACTTGGCTGTTCCAACACACTTGTGGTCAATCTCCTATATTTCACCTGTAAATCTGAGGTCACTCAAAATGTGATGGCCTGCATCCTTGCTTGCAGCAAGTCCCATTCACCCATCACTCCTGTGCTTGTTGCCTTGCAGTTAAGTAACACCGGGATCTTTAAATTCAAATTCTTGCTGTCAAACCCTGCGCCCCTTCATGGCCTCACCCTCGCTTTCTCTGTAATCTCTATGGAGACTTTTGGGGATTGGTTATCTTAGTTGGCTGGACAGCTGGTTTGTGATGCAGAGCGGCGCCAACAGCGTGGGTTCAATTCCCATACTGGCTGAAGTTATTCGTGAAGATCCTGCCTTGCCCCTCGACTAAGGTGTGGTGACCTCAGGTTAAATCAGCACCAGTCAACTCTCCCCCTCAAAGGGGAGAGCGTGCTATGGTCATCTGTGATTCTGACAACTTTACCTTTATTCTCTTCCTGCTCCACAATGTTCTGCGCCCCTCTAATTCTGGCTGCTTGAGCATCCCAAATTTCAACTGCTCTGCCATTGGTGACTGTGCCAAAGCCCTAAGCTCTAGAATTCCCTCATTAAATGTTATCTACCTTTCTACTTTTCTTTCCACCCTCCTTAAAACCTACCTCTTAACAATTGTTCACCTGTCCTAATATTGCCTTATGTGGCTCTATGTCCAACCTTTCTTAGCATTTCAGTGAAGAGGATTGAGATGTTCCACTATATTAGTAGGCTACGTAAATATGTTGCTGTTGTTGAAGTGTAGGTGCTGTTTTGAGGGCAATCGGGCAGCTAATTTGCTCACATGGTCCCACAAACGCCAAATGCAATAGTTGACTAGCTAGTCTGTTTTTGGGGATGTTGATTGAAGGTTAGCCAGCACACTGGGAAAACTTCCAAGCCATTTGAGAACGTGAATTTGATTTTGTTAGCCCGTGGTTTATTTTGGCATCCTGTGAGTGTATGGGAACTAGGGGGTGTGAAGGTAGTCCTAACAGCATGGCAGTTCTGAAGAGTCAAACTTCGCAAGATCAGTTTGGAGAATAGAAAGCTATTTTATCACATCCTCCCGGATTTAATGTGAGCCCATTGCCTTGCTATTGCAGTTTTTTTCTTTTCCACGCACGCAGGCACAAAGATGAACATCATTGGTGTTCCGGCAATGCAATATTGTACTGTACTGGAATGTCAGACTAGGTGTCATGCTCCAGTGACTTAGTGCTCAAGTGCCTCCATCCTTCTGACTGAGGCAGGACTGGTACCAGCTAATTAAGTCTGATACTCAGACCACAGGGTCTCCCTTCACTTTACCTTTGTTCTTTTAAATGGATTTTCTCCAGTTTTGCCAGGACATCCGTTAAACTATCTATATCTCTAGGAACAGGAAGAGGTCATACAACCCCAAAAACCTATTGGACCATTCAGTCAGATGATCTGTCTCCCTGAATTCCTTAACCCTTAATATCTTTGCCTGATAAGATGATGCAGCAGTTCTGTTCTCTGGTTGAATATAGAATTAATTTTAGGGCGTATTCAGCAAATCTCGAACATTCCAGCTTGCAGAAAGAATTATCCACGTTTCGTAACATTCCCCACCCCTTTTGCCATACCTTTTATCAATTTCCTTTTTACAATCTTTATCCACTTAAAAATCTGCTACAGCTTCTGTTCCTGCCATTATTTCTGGTAGGCCATTCCATATCTAAACATCAACTCTGCATCTTCTGCCGTCCTTCGCTGTTGAATTTATGTCCCATGGTGCCCCTCCCTCACCGCTAATGCCATCTCAAAGCCTCTTTAACCAGTTTATTGGTCTTGTTCATGTGAAACAAACCCTGCAGTGCCAATTGGGAGCCTTCCAGCCTGTGTTGCTCAGAGATATTCCTAGGAACAGGAGCTGGCAGTTTAGCTCCTCGAGTCAGTCCTCTGTGCAGAAGCTGGCAATGTCCGTGGCTTTTGTAAAGGCCAGGCCAACATCTGCACTCCACTAGTTGCTGACTAATCTGTGCCTTAATTATTTCACAGAATCTTCACAGTGCAGGAGGAGGCCATTCTGCTATTAAATCAGTACTGACTCTCTGAAAGCATATTCTACCTAATCCCACTCTCCTGCCTTATCTCCGTAACTTACTTTCTTTTCAGATAGTGATCCAATTTCAAGGCTGGATTTCTCCAACGCTTCCCTTGCTGGCCTCTACCGTTCATAAGTTACATCTTCCAGCACTGCGACTTGTTCCCTCATTTACTGAGACTGAGTGCCCATCATTCCAGGGCTTGGTAAGTTCCACTGGCTTCTAAAAGGCAATTTGAAGGTCCTTGTTTGTCCTGTGCAGCTTATGCGGCAATGTGAGATTAATAGTAGGTTGTTCATCTTTCATGGGATGTGGGTGTCGCTCTCAAGGCCAGCATTTCTTGCCCATCCCTAATTGCCTTTGAGCTGCTTGCTAGGCCATTGCAGAGAGCAGTTAAGAGTCGACCACATTGCTGTGGGCCCTGGTACCTATGGCAGATGTCCTTCCTTAAAGGACATTAGTGAATCAGATGAATTTTTACATCAACCAATGAACGATGTCATGTTCGCCGTTACTGAGACTAACTTTTTAAACTTCCAGATTTATTAACTGAATTTAAATTCCACCAGTTGCCATGGTGGGATTTGAACTCGTGTCCCCAGAGCATTAATCTGGGCCTCTGGATTACTAGTCCTGTGACATTACCACTGCAGCACTAATTCCCTTGAGTGCTTTTACGTGAGTGTATTAGAATTGGTCGCTTTCTGCTTCATGTTGCAAAACTTGTTTTGTGAATCTAGAGTCTAGGTCGTGACATTTTTCTGAAGCAAAGTAAGAAGGCTGAAAAAAAAGGCTTCATGGCAATGCTAAAGTTATACGCCGAAACCTTGTCACCATTCGTGCTGATGGAATCCCCGGGTTTATGCCATTGACAACAGCGAGACCATAAGGTCCCGCGGCTAGTGAGCAGCATAGCACTTCCCGCTGCCACCAAACACGCCGCAGAGAGGGAGAAAAATTCCACCCATTGAGTCTCACGTAAGCTGCATTGGCTTGAATGTGATCTTTTTAAAAAAAAAAGTAAACCCACTGACAATACTCATTGGTTAAAAGTTGGTGCAGTATCCTGTACAGTGTAGGATCATTTGTGAAGCCATTCTTTTTGATCTTTTAAGAAACTGCAGGGGGTGGTAGCCTCACAGCTAGGTGGTTTGCATCAAGTGGAATATGATTATTTCAGCCTTGCGGTATCGTGTTTTGCTGAAATCACTTGCTGCCTTTTAACAAGCAGCTGCATCCTTCTCAAAATAGCATTATCTACTTAACTGCAGTTGTTTTCACTGTTGTGTAAGTAGCACTGAATCCGGAGCCTGCTGGAGGGTGTTGCTGCGAAGATGTCACATCTCGCTGGTGATTGCATACACTTGGAATCAGTGGGTGAAGTAACGAAAGATGAGCTGATTGAGAAATCTCATGTAAGTTGCACCTTTAGCTCAAATTGTCATTTGATTTCAGGAACAAATAGTTTCTCCTCCATGCATTTCCCCAGCTGCCCTCCATCATCTAGTAAATTTATTTTTCTTTTGCTGATTGTTCACACTCCCCTGGTGAAGATACGGACCCTTGCTGTCAAGCAACCTGCTCGACTTCTCATCCACTTTGTTGTATGGAGGATGATGAGCAGTTTCACTGTCGGAACGTCTGTTCCTCTCTACACCTGAACTGATCAGTACTCAGGACTAATATGGACAATTGCAACTGTCTCAGCTATTCATTGGAAAGTGTGCTGAACCATCAGCAGCAGACAAATGCTTGCTTTGTTACAATGCAAAAACTTTAAAGCAGCATATGGATTTATTGATAGCAAAATTTACAAGCATGGTATTCTGCAAAATAAATCTGTGGTGAGTGAGATTCCTTGTGGTAGGTTCACTGATTTCTTTGATAATTAACACTAAGAAAGCACCTTTCACAACCTCAGTACATTGCAAAGTGATTTACTCCAATGAAATGTGGTCACTATTGTAATGTAGGAAACGCAGTAGCCAGCTTGTGCACAGCAAGGTCCCACAAACAGCAATCCGTCTTCAAAGTATTGGATGGGCGATAAACACTGGAGAGAACTCTGCTATTTTTATTGGAATAATACCATCATTTATGGCCATTAAAGAGTGGGGTGGGGGGGGCTGGGGGGGCCCTCAATTTAGTGTCTCATCCAAAGGACAACACGTCTGACACTGTAGAACGCCCTCAGTACTGCATTGACAGTTGCCTTATGTTGCAGTCCAAACCCGAGTCTGAAGTGAGACTGCTACAAAAAGCTCAGCGTATTTCAATATTATTTCAGCTTGTTGCTAATGGAAAGGAGATCTCGGAGTTGGCAATTCGTGCTCAACAAAGGAAGGTCTGAGACACCCTGCGGAGATTGATTATTTGCTTTTGTGTTCCTGGCACAGTTAAGACCATGAATTGGATATATATTAATCCAGTCCTTAAAACAGACATCATGCCAGTCCTGGTGCAGTGGGTTGGTATGGAACACCAGATTTTACCTGGCCTGCTTGGACACAGCTTCATAAACTTTTGTTTTATGGGGTGGGGGGTGTGTAGGGGATCCAGGTGTTTTTAAAAATAAAATTGATAAAGCCAAGTGTTAGGCCAGGACTCTTTGCAGGTCAGTGCTGAGAATAGAGTAAGGGATGAGTTTAATCAAGAAATTGTAATTAGGTGACCATGTACCATCCCCCGTGCCAATCCCAAACTTGGCTTTTAAATTTCTGGAGATTGTAGGAAGGGATAAAATCAGGAGCCTCGTGGATTAGGGGAGAAAGAACTGGATTGAGAGAGCATGAGAAAATTAAGTTGAACTTTTTGAAAATACCCTCCCCTGTAAGTGGAAGCCCCCATCTAACTAAGGGACCAGATATTACATGTTTTTTAAAAAATGACATCTATATTCTCTTTTTTTTATTGAATAGGGTACTTGTCAAGACTGTAAAGTTGGAGGACCAAACCTATGGGCATGTTTGGAGGTAAGGTGATGTACACTCTGTGGTTATGACATGTATCAAGTGACGCTGAAAGGTTTTCGTTCTGATTTCTGGACTTCTTTCTTTTGCTAACAGGATGGGTGTTCCTACGTTGGATGTGGAGAGTCCCACTCTGATCATAGCACCATTCACTCCCAGGTAGGCATGTATTTTGTTTTTCTGGATGATGAAGAAAGTCATGCATTTATACACTGCCTTTTGCAAACTCGGGAATCCCAAATTGCTATGCAACCAGTTGAGCACTGTTTGAAATGTAGTCACTCTTGCAATGTAGCAAACATGGCAACGCAGCAAATTCTCTCAGAGTGATGTGATAAACGATCGGTTAATACAAATATTGTCCTCCTTCGGTGATCACTCGCTAACAAATATGATTGTCCACCTAAGGAACTCCATGTTACTTGTCATGGGTTCTGTGGGTCCTTGTGTGGCTGATGAGTCCGATTCTAGAGCCTCATCTTCAACCACACATTTGGCAGGTGTTTCCAGGAGGTGGGTTTTGGTCCTTGGACTTTAGGTCGCCGGTATTCCCTTCTCAAGCTTCTTTTCCAGGCCTCCTCTTCTGTCAGGTCTCCTCGAAGAATTGTGTCCCTTCAATTAGGAGCTTCCTCCAAGTCGGCCTGTTCTGAGCAAGGGTCTCCCAGGCGTTGACATCTATTTTGCATTTCTGGAGGTCAGCCTTCAGGGTGTCTTTGAAGCGCTTCCTTTGACCTCCTCTTCGGGAGCCTTCCTTGAGCTGGGCGAAGAAGATGTGTTTTGGCAGTCAGGACTCTGACATTCTAAGCACATGGCCGGCCCAATGGAGTTGGTTTTGGATGATCATGGCCTCGATGCTTGTGCTTTTGGTTCCTTCAAGGATGCTGATGTTAGTACGCCTGTCCTCCCAGCTGATGCAGAGAATCCGTCTCTGACAGCATTGGTGGTACCTTTCCAGGGTCTTGAGGTGGCATCTGTACATAGTCCCAAATTTCTGAATTATATAGAAAAGTTGGAAGGATAACTGCCTTGCACACGGGGACTTGGTGTCAGCACGAATGTCACAGTCATTGAATACTCTCGTCCTTAGACATCCAGAAGCAGTGCTTGTGGATTGGTTATGATCTTGGGTCTCCAGGTAGGGGAATGTTCCACGTTTGGGAGTGTTTCTCCGTTGATCTTGGAGGGAGAGACAGGATCTTGGCCTGGGGCAGGATGTTTATATATATCACCAATGAGTCTTGAGGCTGAGATGGTTCTTCGGTATGCTTTCGTGAAGGTGTTAAGCTTGGCTCGGAGACTCTTCTGAGAGAGCGAAGACGGCAATGTCATCTGCATGCTGAAGTTCTGAGAATGACGTCTGTGTCATTTTCTTCTTGGATTTCAACTGGTTGAGGTTGAAAAGTTTTCTGCCCATCCTGTAGACTATGTCCATTCCACTGGCAAGCTTGTTTTTGACAAGGTGAATCCAATTCCATGCACCTTGGGCTGATCCTCGGGTTTTCCTCTCCGGAAGGTGTAACCACTGCTATCTTCTCTGAGCTGTCCTTTATCTGCTCTTTGGGTCTCTTGCAGGGCAGCGACGTCAGTGTTGAAGTGCCAGAGTTGACAGGCAACAAGGGCAGTTCTCCATTCCATCAATTGTTTTGTTCATTATCCAGAAGAGTTCGTAGATTCCAGGTTCCGAAATTGAGTTTAACTTTGATTTTCTGACTGCAGGTAGATGAGGTGGCTGGGTGCGGTTTTCCAGCCAGGTTGCAGACGAAACAGATTATTTTCTAGCCCTTTCCCCATGCAGGGTGAGCCGAGTGGATCCTGAAGAGGGCTGCCCAGTCATGAAGAAAGCTGCCAAAATATCCCTATTCCAAGAATGAGATGATTTTTAAATAGTGATGTGATAAACGGCCAGTTAATACAAGTATTAGAACAAAGAACAGTACAGCACAGGAAACAGGCCCTTGGGCCCTCCAAGCCTGTGCCGCTCCTTGGTCCAACTAGACCATTCGTTTGTATCCCTCCGTTCCCAGACTGCTCATGTGACTATCCAGGTAAGTTTTAAATGATGTCAGCGTGTCTGCCTCCACCACCCGACTTGGCAGTGCATTCCAGGCCCCCACCACTCTCTGTAAAAAAACGTCCCTCTGATATCTGAGTTATACCTCGCCCCTCTCACCTTGAGCCCATGACCCCTCGTGATCGTCACCTCCGACCTGGGAAAAAGCTTCCCACTGTTCACCCTATCTATACCCGTCATAATTTTGTACACCTCTATTAGGTCTCCCCTCATTCTCCGTCTTTCTAGGGAGAACAGGCCCAGTTTACCCAATCTCTCCTCATAGCTAAGACCCTCCATACCGGGCAACATGCTGGTAAACCTTCTCTGCACTCTCTCTAATGCCTCCACGTCCTTCTGGTAGTGCGGTGACCAGAACTGGACGCAGTACTCCAAATGTTGCCTAACCAGCGTTCTATACAGCTGCATCATCAGACTCCAGCTTTTATACTCTCTACCCCATCCTATAAAGGCAAGCATACCATATGCCTTCTTCTCCACCTGTGCTGCCACCTTCAAGGATTTGTGGACTTGCACACCTAGGTGCCTCTGTGTTTCTATACTCTTGATGGCTCTGCCATTTATTGTATAACTCCTCCCTACATTAGTTCTTCCAAAATGCATCACTTCGCATTTATCTGGATTAAATTCCATCTGCCATTTCTCCGCCCAATTTTCCAGCCTATCTATATCCTTCTGTATTGTCCGACAATGTTCATCGCTATCAGCGAGTCCAGCCATCTTCGTGTCATCCGCAAACTTGCTGATAATACCAGTTGCACCTTCTTCCAAATCATTTATATATATCACAAATAGCAGAGGTCCCAGTACAGAGCCCTGCGGAACACCACTGGTCACAGACCTCCAGCCGGAAAAAGACCCTTCGACTGCTACCCTCTGTCTCCTGAGGCCAAGCCAGTTTTCTACCCATCTAGCCACCTCTCCTTGTATCCCATGAGCCTTAACCTTCTTAACCAACCTGCTTTGAGGGACTTTGTCAAATGCCTTACTGAAATCCATATAGACGACATCCACGGCCCTTCCTTCGTCAACCGTTTTTGTCACTTCCTCAAAAAACTCCTCCAAATTTGTAAGGCACGACCTCCCTCTTACAAAACCATGCTGTCTGTCACTAATGAGATTGTTCCGTTCTAAATGCGCATACATCCTGTCTCTAAGAATCCTCTCCAACAACTTCTCTACCACGGACGTCAAGCTCACTGGCCTATAATTACCTGGGTTATCCCTGCTACCCTTCTTAAATAACGGTACCACATTCGCTATCCTCCAATCCTCAGGGACCTCACCTGTGTCCAATGAAGAGACAAAGATTTCCGTCAGAGGCCCAGCAATTACATCTCTTGTCTCCCTGAGCAGTCTAGGATAGATGCCATCAGGCCCTGGGGCTTTGTCAGTTTTAATGTTACCTAAAAAAACCTAACACTTCCTCCCTTGTAATGGAGATTCTCTCTAACGGGTCAACACCTCCCTCTGAGACACTCCCAGTCAACAAGTCCCTCTCCTTTGTGAATACCGATGCAAAGTATTCATTTAGGATCTCCCCTATTCCCTTGGGTTCTAAGCATAATTCCCCTTCTTTGTCCCTGAGAGGTCCGACTTTTTCCCTGACAACTCTTTTGTTCCTAACATATGAATAAAATGCCTTAGGATTCTCCTTAATCCTGTCTGCCAAGAACATTTCGTGACCTCTTTTTGCCCTTCTAATTCCCCATTTGAGTTCTTTCCTACTCTTTCTGTATTCCTCCAGAGCTCCATCTGTTTTCTGTTACCTGGACCTAACATACGCCTCTCTTTTCTTTTTGATCAGATCCTCAATTTCCCTGGTTATCCACGGCTCTCGAATCCTACCTTTCCTATTCTTCCTTTTTACAGGCACGTGCCTGTCCTGCAGCCTAATCAACTGTTCCTTAAAAGACTCCCACATGCCAGACGTGGACTTACCCCCGAACAGCCTCTCCCAATCAACGGCCACCAATTTCTGCCTAATTCGGCTATAGTTAGCCTTCCCCCAATTTAGCACCCTACCCTTGGGACAACACTCGTCCTTGTCCATTACTATCCTAAAGTTAACAGAGTTATGGTCACTATTTGCCACATGTTCCCCAACCGAAACTTTGACGACCTGACAGGGCTCATTTCCCAGAACTAGATCCAGTATAGCCCCCTCTCTACTGTTCTAAAGAACCTTCCAGTACGCATTTTACAAATTCCTCCCCGTCCAGAACCCCAGCCCTAAGCACTTTCCAGTCTATACCAGGGAACTTGAAGTCTCCCACTACAACAACCCTACTTTTTCTGCACATATCCAGAATCTCCTGACATATCCGTTCCTCCACTTCCCGTGGGCTGTTGGGTGGCCTGTAGTATACCCCCAGCATAGTGATTGCACCTTTCCTGTTTCTGAGCTCCACCCACAGCGACTCATTACATGACCCCTCTAAATTGTCCACCCTCTGCACCGCTGTAATATGCTCCCTAACTAATATCGCTACTCCCCCACCTTTTTTAGCCCCTCCTCTGTCTCGCCTAAAACACTTATACCCCGGAATATTCAGCTGCCAGTCCTGTCCTTTTAACCATGTCTCCATCACCGCAACCACATCCAAATTCCGCGTAAGCATTAAGGCCCGAAGTTCGTCTGTCTTACCTGTTACCCTCCTCACATTGAAGCAGATGCACTACAGACCTCCAGGCCCACTCAGGTCATCCTGCTCCAGAATGCTCCTCTTAGCTAGCCTTGCCCTGGCCCCCAGCTCGACCCCAGCCTCAGTACTTACTGACCTACTGTTTTGATCCCCATCCCCCTGCCACACTAGTTTAAACCCTGCCGAAACACTCTAGCAAAACTCCGAGCCAGGATATTTGTGCCCTTCCAGTTAAGGAGTAACCCATCCTTTCCATACAGGTGCCATCCTCTCATGAAGACTTCCCAATGATCTCTGAATTTGAAACCCTCCCTCTTGCACCAGTCCTTTAGCCACGTGTTCAATTGTAGAATCTCCGTGTTCCTGACCTCACCAGCACTAGGCACTGGGAGCAGTCCAGAGATTGCTACCCTAGAGGCCTTATTTTTTAGCCTAGCACCCATCTCCCTGAATTGCTCTCGTATGACCCCCCTGCTCTTTCTACCTACGTCATTTTCACCAATGTGTACAATTACATCTGTTTGACTACCTTCCCTTTTTAATATGCTTCCTACCCTCTCGGAGACATCCAGTACCCCGGCACCAGGGAGGCAGACTACTATCCTGGAGTCTCGTTCGCACCCGCAGAACCGCCTGTCCGTGCCTCTAACCATCGCATCCCTCACCACTATTTCTCTCCTAATCCCCTTCTTTCCCTTCTGGGCCTCTGAGCCTGTCTCTGTGCAGGCAATCTGGTCCTCGTGGCTTATCCCAGGAGGGTCATCCCCCTCCACAGAATCCAAAACAATATACCTATTTTGGAGGGCAACCACAGGGGATCCCTCCACTGACTGCTCACTCCCTTCCCCTCTCATACCTGTTACCCACCCCTTACTATTATGGGAGACTGCCACTGGGGTACTTTATTGACCAAGACACCAGGAAAAACTCCCTTGCTCTTTCTAAAATAGTGCCATGGGATTTTTGTATTCACCTGAGGGGGCAGATGAAGCTAAAAATAAATGGGTCATCAGTTTTTGGAAGGCACCAACAAAAACATTTAGTACAACATTCAAAATTAGGTTTTGAAAGATTTTGAAAAATATATTTTTAAGCTGCATTTTTGTAAAGACCCTAATAAACTCCTGAGGAGATGTTGCACCAGCTTTATAGTAATATTCTGTGGTGTACTCGTAAAATCATAGAAGCTTACAGCGAAGATAGAATTCATTTGTTTTATCTTGCCTATGCTGGCGCTTTGAAAGAGTGGTTATGCTTAGTCCCATATTTCTTTCTTGAATATATTCAGTGACTTGGTCTCTACAGTGTTCTGTGGTAGAGATTCCACAGCTCACCACCCTTTGAGTGAAGAAATCTTTCCTCATCTCAGTCCTAAATGGCCTGAGATTGAGTCGCCTGATTCTAGACACACCCTCAACCTTCCCAAGCCAGGGAAAACATCATCCCTGTATCCCATCTCTCTAGCCTTGTGTGAATTTTACACATTTCAATGTGATTCCCTCTCATTCTTCTAAATTCCAGTGAATGCAGACCCAGTCAACTCTATCTCTCCTCATATGACAATCCTGCCATCCCAAGAATCAGCCTGATCAGCCTTTGCTGCACCCCCTCCATGGCAAGTATGTCCTTTCTTAGATAAGGGAACCAAAGTTGCACACGATACTCCAGATGTGGTTGCATCAAGGCCCTGTGCAGCTGCAGTGAGATATCTTTGCTCCTGTACTTCAGTCCTCTTGCAATGCAGGCCAAATACTGTTTTTGTTCTTAAGTGCTTGTTGCACCTGCATGCTTTCTTTCAATGACTGGTGTACAAGGACACCCAGGCCCCTTTTGCAAATCAACATTTCCCAAGCTATCATCATTTAAATAATACTCTGCCATTCTATTTTTCCTACTGAAGTGGATAGCTTCACACTAATACTGTATCACAATGCATTTGCCTACTCACTCAACTTCTCTACATCATCTTGAAACTTCTTTACTTCCTCCACAGTACTCGTGACTCCAAGTTTTGTATTGTCAGCAAGCTTGGAAATATTACACCCTTATCTATTCTACTAGTTACATCCTCAAAAAACTCCAGTAGGTTTGTCAAACATGATCTCCCAATGGAAGAAATGAAAATTAAAAAATAAGATGAAATGGAAACGCGGTGAAGGTGGAGGAGAGTTGTTGCACTGAAGTTCTTCCATCATTTCATTTTTCCACCTTTTAATCTTGCTTGCTATCTTTCTATCTGCCCCCGCCAACACCACCGTCTTGCCTCGCCCCCACTCCATGAGGGACATCTGTTACATGTCTCAGGTTGCCCTTTGCATTCTGCTTACCTTTGTTCTGCCACTTGCACATTCCAATATCTTAACCACTATCAGCATCCTTCTTAGTCATGTCCTGTCTGCAGGCCAGACCCAGGTGGTGGCACAGTGTTATACAGTCAGAAAGAAGTTGAACTGGGAGCCCTCAGCATTGACCCTGGACCCCATGAAGTGTCATGGCACCAGGTCATGGACAAGAAAGCCTCCTCCCACCAGATACTGTTCCCCCCTGAGCTGATGAATCAGTTTGCCTCCATATTGGATGTCGCTTGGAGGAAGCACTGAGGGTGGCAAGGGCACAGAATGTATACTGGGTGGGAAACTTCAATGTCCATCACAAAGAGTGGCTCAGTAGCACCACCAAAGACCAAGCTGGCCGGATCCTAAAGGACATAGCTCCTAGACTGGGTCTGTGGCAGTTGATGAGGGAATCAACAAGAAGGAAAAACACACTTGATCTCATCCTCACCAACCTGCCTACCACAAATGCATCTGTCCATGACAGTATCGGTAGGAGTGACCACCATACAGTTCTTGTGGAGATGAAGTCCCATCTTCACATTGAGGATGCCCTCCATCATGTTGTATGGCATTACCATTCTGCTAAATGAGAGAGATTTCGAACAGATCTAGCAGCTCAAAACTGGGGCATCCATGATGTGTGTGGACCATCAGCAGCAGCAGAATTGCACTCAGCCACAATCTGTCACTTCATGGCCCGGCATATCCCCATTCTACCACCAAGCCAGGGGACCAAACCCTTCAATTAAGAGTGTGCAAGTGGGCATGCCAGGAGCAACACCAGGCATACCTAAAAATGAGGTATCAACCTGGTGAAGCTACAAAACAGGACTTCTTGCATGCCAAACAGCATAAGCAGCAAGTAATAGATAGAGCTAAGCGATCCCACAACCAACGGATCAGATCTAAGCTCTGCACTCCTGCCACATCCAGCCATGAATGGTGATGGCCAATTAAGCAGCTCACTGGAGGAGGAGGCCCCACAAATATCCGTATCCTCAATGATGGAGGAGCCCAGCCCATCAGTGCAAAAGATGAGGCTGAAGTATTCGCAATCTTCAGCCCAGAAGTGCTGAGTGGATGATCCATCTCGGCCTCCTCCAGAGGTCTCCAGTATCACAGATTTCAGTCTTCAGCCAATTCGATTCGCTCTATGTGATATGACGAAATGCTGAAGGTATTGGATACTGCAGCAGCAATTGGCCCTGACAATATTTCAGCAATAATACTGAAGACTTGTGCTGCAGGACTTGCTGCACTCCGAGCCAAACTGTTCCAGTACAGCTACAGTGCATCTACCTGACAATATGGAAAATTGCCCAGGTATGTCATGTACACAAGAAACCGGACAAATTAAATCTGGCCAACTACTGCCCCATCCATCTACTCTCGATTATTAGTAAAGTGATGGAAGTGGTCATCAATAGTGTTATCAAGCAGTTAATCTGCTCACGGACGCTCAGTTTGGGTTCTGCCAGGGTCACTGAGCTCCTGACCTCATTACAGCCATGGTTCAGACATGGTCAAAAGAGTTGAATGCCAGAGGTGAGATGAGAATGAGTGTCCTTTATGTCAAGGCAGCATTTGACTGAGTATGGCATCAAGGAGCCCGAGCAAAACTGGGGTCACTGGGAATCGGGGAAAACCCTCTGCTGGTTGGAGTCTTTAGAGGGAGGATGTACTAGCAGTTTTGAATAAACTGAAGGTCAATAAGTCCCCTGGGTCCGATGAAATATATCCTAGGATTCTTTGGGAGGCAAGGGATGAGATTGCAGAGCCTTTGGCTTTGATCTTTGGGTCCTCACTGTCCACGGGGATGGTGCCAGAGGACTGGAGAGTGGCGAATGTTGTTCCTCTGTTTAAGAAAGGGAATAGAAATGACCCTGGTAATTATAGGCCAGTTAGTCTTACTTTGGTGGTTGGTAAGTTGATGGAAAAGGTCCTTAGGGATGGGATTTGCGACCATTTAGAAAGATGCGGATTAATCCGGGATAGTCAGCACGGATTCGTGAAGGGCAAGTCGTGCCTCACAAATTTGATTGAATTTTTTAAGGAGGTAACTAAGCGTGTTGATGAAGGTAGGGCAGTTGATGTCATATACATGGATTTTAGTAAGGCGTTTGATAAGGTCCCCCATGGTCGGCTTATGATGAAAGTAAGGAGGTGTGGGATAGAGGGAAAGTTGGCCGATTGGATAGGTAACTGGCTATCTGATCGAAGACAGAGGGTGGTGGTGGATGGAAAATTTTCAGACTGGAGGCAGATTGCTAGCGGAGTGCCACAGGGATCAGTGCTTGGTCTTCTGCTATTTGTGATTTTTATTAATGACCTAGAGGAGGGGGCTGAAGGGTGGATCAGTAAATTTGCTGATGACACCAAGATTGGTGGAGTAGTGGATGAGGTGGAGGGCTGTTGTAGACTGCAAAGAGGCATAGATGGGATGCAAAGCTGGGCTGAAAAAAGGCAGATGGAGTTTAACCCTGATAAAATGTGAGGTGATTCATTTTGGTAGGACAAATTTAAATGTGGATTACAGGGTCAAAGGTAGGGTTCTGAAGACTGTGGAGGAACCGAGAGATCTTGGGGTCCATATCCACAGATCTCTGAAGGTTGCCACTCAAGTGGATAGAGCTGAGAAGAAGGCCTATAGTGTGTTAGCTTTTATTAACAGGGGGTTGGAGTTTAAGAGCCGTGGGGTTATGCTGCAACTGTACAGGGCCTTGGTGAGACCACATTTGGAATATTGTGTGCAGTTCTGGTCACCTCACTATAAGAAGGATGTGGAAGCGCTGGAAAGAGTGCAAAGGAGATTTACCAGGATGCTGCCTGGTTTGGAGGGTAGGTCTTATGAGGAAAGGTTGAGGGAGCTAGGGCTGTTCTCTCTGGAGCGGAGGAGGTTGAGAGGAGACTTAATAGAGGTTTATAAAATGATGAAGGGATAGATAGAGTGAACGTTCAAAGACTATTTCCTCGGGTTGATGGAGCTATTACAAGGGGGCATAACTATAGGGTTCATGGTGGGAGATATAGGAAGGATGTCCGAGGTAGGTTCTTTACTCAGAGTGGTTGGAGTGTGGAATGGACTGCCTGCAGTGATAGTGGAGTCAGACACTTTAGGAACATTTGGGCGGTTATTGGATAGCACAAGGAGCACACCAGGATGATAGGGAGTGGGCTAGCTTGATCTTGGTTTCAGATGAAGGTCGGCACAACATCGTGGGCCGAAGGGCCTGTTCTGTGCTGTACTGTTCTATGTTCTATGTTCTCTGGCACAAAGAAAGATGGTTGTTATTTTTGGAGGTCAATCATCTCAGCTCTAGGACATCACTACAGGAGTTCCTCAGGGTAGTGTCCTAGGCTCAACCATCTTCAGCTGCAACATCACTTGCCTATCTTCCATTATAAGGTCAGAGGTGGGGGTGTTCGCTGATGACTGCATAATGTTCAGTTCTAATCAAGACTCCTGAAATGCTGAAGCAGTCTATGTCCGAATGCAGCAAGGTCTGGACAAATCCAGGCTTGGGCTGACAAGTAGCAAGAAACATTTGCATCACACAAGTGCCAGGCAATGACCATCTCCAACAAGAGAGGATCTAACCATTGCCCCATGACATTCAATGGCATTATTAACGTTGAATCCCCTTCTATCAACATCCTGGGGGCTACCATTGACCAGAAACTGAACTGGACTAGCTATATAAATACTGTCGCTACCAGAGCAGGTCAAAGGCTAGGAATCCAGTGGCAACTAACTCAGCTCCTGACTCTCCAAAGCCTGTACCATCTACAAGATGCACTGCAGGAATTCACCAAAGTTCCTTAGGCAGCACCTTTCAAACCCACAACCAAAACCATCTAGAAGGACAAGAGCAGCAAATGTGAAACCACCACCTGGAGGTTCCCCTCCAAGTTACTCAACATCCTGATTCAGAAATATATCGCCGTTCCTTCACTGTCACTAGATCAAAATCCTGAAACTGCCTCCCTAGCAGCACTGTGGATGTACCTACACCTCAGGGACTGCAGCAGTTCAAGAAGGTAGCTTATCACCATCTTATCAAGGGCAACTACGGATGGGCAAAAATGCTGGCTTAGCCAGCAACACCCACATCCCATAAAATGAATTTAAACACTTGTTGCAATGCATACATTCTCTCCTTAAACATTAGCCATTGCCTGTCCACCATCATGCCTTTCAATGAAGTTACCCAATCAAACGCAGTTAACTTGCCTCGTATCTTTGTAGTTTCCTTTGTTTAAGTTTAGGACCCTGGTTTTCATGGCCTCTGCTATACTCACAGCTAGGTGTCCCTGGAGAGAGAGCATTTGGTGTCCGAGGGCACTACTGAGGCCCTCCGTGCACGTTGGGCACTGGAGTGTATTATCGATCACTTTAACCCCACGTTTTGATTTAATGTTTTTAGTTTACTTTCTGCTTTGTTTTTTCTTTTGAGCGGTTCCCTTTTTGGAGGCTGCCCTTCTTGCAGTGTCCCAGAGTTTGTTTAATTTGGTTGGCATCAAAAAGAAATGCCCTTCCTGTCTGTGTAATCTCCTCCAACCTTTAAGGTAGCTGCGCTCCTCTAATTCGGGCCTCTTGAGCATTCCCAGTTTTAATTGCTCCAACATTGGTGCCTGTGCCTTCAGTTTCTCTGGCATGCTCTCCCTCAACCTCTCCAGCCCTCTTAACTTGCTTCCCCCCTTTAAGACACCCCTTAAAACCCCTTCTTTGATCGAGCATTTGGTCATTGACTTAATATCTCCTTGTGTCTCTGTGTCGCATTCCTTTTTATCATGTTCCTGTGAGGCAACTTGGGATCTTTCAGTCCATTAAAGGTGCTAGATAAAAATAAGTTGCTACTGGGTCTCTGGTCCCCTCTTGCAGCTCCTTATTGTGCTCATCTGCCTTCTCCCTCCTGTAAAATGCCTTTTGACAATTTAAAATCAATGAGCTGGCATTTATACAGTGTCTCTAATGTAGTAAAACACCTTATTGGTGCTTGTCTCACAAAATACTGTGAATGGTTCTCCCTGTTGTGGTTTCCCGGTCAGTACTTTTATTTTTCTTACTCCAAAGCAGCGTATCTTCTAACTTTCGGAGAGCAAAAGGGTGAGGGCTCTGCCAATATTGAGGAAGGTTTCAATACAGAGCTACCAAAGCTTGATGTGATGATGGCCACTTTTCTTAAAAGCATTAGAATATCCATAATTCATTTCTCTGTATGCAGGCTGAAAGGCAATTTAATTATTCTTGAATGCAAATATCCAGAAAGTTTCCATTCTGTCACTTGGCGCAACATTAACAGATTCCTATTGAATGCAGGCAAATCATTCTGACTTTTTTCCTCTACTTGCCTAAGGGTGGTGATTATCCCTGGATTGAGAGTCTGCCATGTCCACTGACTTTCTGTTCTCGTGTCTAAGTGGGTATTTGTTGACTACCAACTGGCTATTTAATGACCGGGGATGGTGGAGTGTCTCTCTCCAGCTACAAATAGCAATAAAAGCTAATAATCGAACTGGTTGTCAAGTTCCATACATATTGCACAGAGTTCTGAATGCTTTTTGGAGCTAGTGCTTTAGAGGTGTAAATTCTACAATTGAATGAATTCAACTCTGATGGTCTGGTTACAGTGCAGAAGGAGGCCATTCGGCCCATCAAGTCTGCACCGACTACAATCCCGCCCAAGCCCTATCCCCATAACCCCATGTATTTACCCTAGCTTGTCCCCCTGACACGGAGGGGCAATTTAGTATGGCAATCCACCTAACAGCACATCTTTCAGACTGTGGGAGGAAACTGGAGCACCCGGAGGAAACCCACGCAGACGGGGAGAATGTGCCAACTCCACACAGTGACCCAAGCCAGGAATCGAACTCGGGTCCCTGGCGCTGTGAGGCAGCAGTGCTAACCACTGTGCCACCATGCTGCCCCAATAAAGAAGGGAATTTTTTTCTATTCAGTACCGTTAGTTTGTGGTGGTTCAGCCTATTCCAATTGGACACAATTAGTTGATGGGACAGTCACGTTCAGTGATTCCTTTATTATTTCAATTATAAGGAATGATCTTGTTAAAGTACGTTGTAAGGAAGTGTTGGCAGACTCTTAGGTACGAGGGGTCAGGGTCAGAACGATGACTGACCCTGCCATTCTCTGTCATTTAGCTCACTTTCCAACAGGGGTCATTGGATAGTCTTCAGTCATAGAGGTTTACAGCATGGAAACAGGCCCTTTGGCCCAACTTGTCCATGCCGCCCTTTTTTTTAAACCACGAAGCTAGTCCCAATTGTCCACATTTGGCCCATGTCCCTCTAAACCCATCTTACCCATGTAACTGTCTAAATGCTTTTTAAAAGACAAAATTGTACCCGCCTCTACTATTACCTCTGGCAGCACGTTCCAGACACTCCCCACCCTCTGTGTGAAAAAATTGCCCCTCTGGACCCTTTTGTATCTCTCCCCTCTCACCTTAAACCTATGCCCTCTAGTTTTAGACTCCCCTACCTTTGGGAAAAGATATTGACTAGCTGATCTGTGCCCCTCATTATTTTATAGACCTCTATAAGGCCACCCCTCAGCCTCCTACGCCCCAGAGAAAGAAGTCTCAGTCTATCCAGCCTCTCCTTATAGCTCAAACCATCAAGTTTAAGTTTAATTATTAGTGTAACAAGTAGACTTACATTACACGGCAATGTTGCAGGGACTCGACTGATTATTTTTTCGTGTTGACTACCGTTTGCCTTTTAAAGGATTCTAATATTTTCACTAGTGTTACCCAGCCTGGGCTCAGTATTTGAATTCTATTTTTCCTTTTTGAATATCTCCCTTTTCCTTTGGCTTTGCGGGAGTACGTTTTTGCTGTTTTCACTATGATGGGGTAGGTGGTGTTTGTCCAAATCTTTATTTCAAGTGACACCCATTTGGAGGCACTGTTAAACATTGGCACCCTCCTGAGACATGTTAAGTCCTCCAGTGACCATACTTATCCAGTTTTGTACAAGTCACTGACACATCATCTATTGTGGTTTCCAAGCTAGAGGATTATAGATAGTGCCCCTGTTCGAGTTAAGCTGAGTAATTGCTGTCCAGGCCTCCTCTTTCCATGGCACGTGGAGAGATACATTGACTGTCTGGGGAGCCTGGTTAGGGGCAAACAAAATAAGATGGCAACCTGTTTCTGGTAAGCATGTTGTGCCATCTTGTGGGAGATCAGTACTACTGCTGCAATGGGAAATAAAAGTGAGGTGGATTGGAGTGAATTCGGGCACTAACTGGGGAAGAGAGAGCTCCTGTTTTGTATGTACAGATCCATCGTGTCAGAGTTCTAATAGTACTTGGCCAAACGTGTTGTTTTGCTATTGATTTTTTTGCTTAGTGCAATTATTTTAAAAGGCAGCGTTTGGTCTTGGAATTTATATGGAATCTGAGTTTTTTTTTGTGAATTAAATGTGGCCCATGCTTTCCTAGGACACTAGGCACAATCTCACTGTTAACCTTACCACCTTGAGAGTCTGGTGTTACGCATGTGGGAAAGAAGTGTTTTTGGAACGAAAGCTTGGACCTCCGCCAACAGCGCAACGTGGGAGATCACCACAGGTACACGAACACCAGGTAGGACTCCATTCAAATAATATCACAGATGTGAGAGAGCCATGATTTTAAAAATTACAACAGATGCAGGAATACCAAGGTGAAAGAATAGAACCTGTTCTTGTTAAACGTTACAGCAGGGGCTTTCACTCCAGGTACCAATTCCAGTTTAAAAATATTTATCGCACTGAAACTCTGAAGCTGACAGATTTGCTTCCTGGGCACTCTGTTGGAGACCAGGGAAGATGAAACGTATTTCATGAATGTAGACTTATCCGTTAAGACACTAACTTTGCGGTTAAAACTAGCTTTATTGACATTGGATGGCTACTATGACAGTAACTAAAGTAACCTCTCCAATGCATTACAGCAAGGTTATCAAAGTGCAAAGTCTGCTGAACGTATATTGGATATTTTTGCAGGATTTAGTTTGCTCTTGGGGGTGGGACGGCGCTGATAAAGCCACATCTTTAGTTGTTCTGAGAAGTAGATAATTGATTTGCTGCATAAATTTGCTTGTTTAGTTGTGTGCATTTCATGGATTACAATCTGTTGATCATTAGCTCTCTTATCATGCACATTGTGCATAAATTGTCCTTGACTTAGCTTATGTCCTTCTCTTTCTAGGATTCCTCTCCCTGTGATCAAGTACTGAAGGCTCCTATTACAATAGTGGGACATGATCTCGATGCAGAATATGATGACATAAAGACAAGAGGTTTGACATTCAAAGTTGCTGTTTTTGTGCTACGGTCCCTGTGAAAAGCCCTTTGATTTGAGAAGTAAAATTGTCCATTTCTTTTCAAACAAAACACAATCACAATGAAACCGTGTGGAATATTCTATAAGTAACACTCTTGTTCATGCAAAAAAAATTGCCTTGAAAAGGGTATGGATTTTGAACTTGTGTTCTCTTTCCAGGTCTCACTGGATTGAAAAACATTGGAAACACTTGTTATTTGAATGCTGCTCTTCAAGCTCTTTCTAACTGGTAAGACTAGCTTCTGACAAGTCTTACACGAGAACCCTAACAAATTCCATGCTGGTTTCCTCTTCCGAGGTCAATAATGTTGATTGCACGCTGTTGAGAATTTAGCTCAACATTTCTTCCCTGCACTTTTACTTTGTTTTCGTATGCTCTTCACTGCTCCCTTCAGTTGCAGAAGGTCACAGACTGACTGAGTCATAAAGAACTGGCTTTTGATAGCTTTAATCCCAGTCTGTGCTGCCCAAGCTATCTTCAGTTGGAGCCACTAGAAGAGATGCTCCACGTTGGGTTCGGACTGAGCTATGAAAGAGAAAGTCAAATCGGATTACAACCCCTGATATGGTTGAGAATATATCTTTGAATGTCTGGTGCAAGTACAGTCGGGCTCAGCTGTAATTGTTTGTGTCACTCAAACTTCTGTTGTCCTAGTTCACCCCTAAAGAACAACCTCGTGCATGACTTTGTGATAAACATTGACTATGGAACTGCACAAGGATTCAACACCTTAAGATGATGGGAAGGCTAAAACGGGAGTTTTCTATTCTGTCATTCATTGTCCCCTTTAAAATGTCACGTTAATTTTTTCTTTTTCTGCTCCGAAGTATTAATTGTGAAGTTCCTCAGGGAGAAAGTAATTGCCCAATCATGACATTTCAGTCAGTTTTTTAATTACATATTTATTTTTTCTTGGGCTATGGGTGCTAATGGCTTGGCAGTGTTTATTGTTCAATTCTAGATGCCCTGAGGAGATGGGGGATCTTTTCCTTGAACTTGTGGTGGTGCTCCCATTGTGATATTGGGTAAGGAGGGTGAGCAATTTTAATCCAGCAACAGTAAAGGGATTGCAATTTTTGTCAATGCCCGGAGAGTATGCAATTTGAGGGAAACTCGCAGATGATGATGTTGGGGTGGCATGGTGGCACAATGGTCATCACTGCTGCCTCACAGTGCCAGGGACCCAGGTTCAATTCCCGACTTGGGTCACTGTCTATGTGGAGTCTGCACGTTCTCCCTGTGTCTGTGTGGGTTTCCTCCCACATTCTGAAAGATGTGCTGGTTAGGTGCATTGATCCAAGCAGGCTCCAGAGTGTGGCAACTAGGGGAATTTCACAGTAACTTCATTGCAGTACTAATGTTAGCCTTACTTATGACTAATGAATAAACTTTTAACTTTTTTCCCATGATATTACTACCCTTGATCTCTCCTGTGGCAGTGGTCATGGAATTAGGAAGCATTATTGAGTAGACTAGGGCTTTCCTGGTTCAGTTCATTTGTAAAGAATGCCATTTTCTTTTCCCCCAGTCCCCCCTTGACTCTCTTTTTCCTTGAATGTGGAGGCTTGGTGCAGACAGATAAGAAACCGGCTCTGTCAAAAAGTTACCAGAAGCTGATGGCAGAAATCTGGCACAAGAATCGGTAAGCCACAAAACACTTACTACAGTACCAACATTTGATAGTACGTTCCAGAATTAGTGGATTGTCTTGGAGCACCTTAAATTAGGGAGAGGGTGGTACTGGACAGGTTGGAAAACGTTATGGTCAGAGAAGTAGTGTGGAAAGATAGTTCCTAAATAACCTTCAATGGTGAAATCAGGGGAACCATAGAAACCTTACAGTGCAGAAGGAGGCTATTTGAGGTTACTACCAGATCAGCCATGATCTTATTAAATGGCAGCACAGGCTTGAGGGGCTGAATGGCCTAATCCTGCCCTCCTTCATATGTACCAGCTAATAATGACTTGTTTCCAAATGACGGGCCTTACTCTTCCAGTTTCTTTTTGACCACGGCAAGGATGAGGTTGGCGCTACGAAACCTGTGGCCCACAGTAACCCTTGATGTGACAAAGCCTTTCTGTAAGCAGAAGGACTTTGTTTATTCAGACAGCGGCAGAGGCTGATGTAGAACGACAACATTCTTGTTACATATAGACTAATGGTAGTACAGAACTTGAGTATTGCTGACTAAGAGACAGGTTGTTGAACCTTTTCATCTTGCACTTATCAAGGCAGACGCAAGAATGCCAATTTCCAAAGGGTCCCAACAGTTTATACTGAATGAGAAAAGGGTTAGGGTTAGGCTTATTGGTTTGCAAGTTGACTCTGGTCAAAGTGTTACTATGGAGGGTGCACCGGGGTACTGTTGTCCCCCATGCTTTTGTTTAATTTGCAAAAGGCACAATGCTTGTACATATTCCCTTTTTGCCTGGAAAATGCATATCCTTGTGTATGAATGTATGTAGCTCTCGGCAAGTGTGAGTGAGCCACATTGCGAACCTGACTGATCATCTTAATTTGGTTGTTAATTTAATTATTAGCACACTCAGGATTGTTCAACAAGTTCTGTCCGACACAGAATCACATCTGAATGTTAGACACCATGTTCTGAATTTTGCAAACACAAGCTGGTTGAGTATGGTCAGTTGGGCGGCAGGCTCAGTGGACCGAATGGCGGCCTCCTGCACTGTAGGGATTCTATGATTCTATTTTGCCTATTGCAAACATTTGAAGGCTATTGATCTGATGGATCATATGTAAGTCTTTCACTGTGATGCGTGCTTGTAAATACACTGTGTAAAAAAAAAAATAGATTGCATTGGGATACCTTTGTATGTTTGAAATGATACTTGAAACTTGTACACCTGATGTGCTCAGTGTAATTTTACCAAGATGTCAATTTTAAATTTAAGCTTTGTTAACAATGTTATTCCTTATAATATGATGACCTTTCTCCAGCCCCAGCTACGTTGTACCTACAAGTCTGTTCCAGGGAATTAAAACTGTGAATCCAATGTTTCGGGGATATTCTCAACAGGTGAGAGTTTTCTCACTGGTGAATATTTTCACCGTGAATTTGTTTTTGTGGTTATTGAAATAAAAATGTTCAGTTACAAGCCCACAATATATTTAACCTATTGGGAAGCAAAAAGAAAAAATAATCAGCTGCTCCCTTGTGTGGATGAAGTACCTACGTCAGAGACCAGGAAGGACAATCCCAAATTCAGTTCCAGATCAGTATAAAATTAGCTGGTCTTAATCGGATGATCAAATGGTCAACTTAATCCAGTTTCAGTTCACTGCCGCATCACCTGAAACTCACTCTAACATACCCAAAATTTATTCCAATTCTCTCAACTTTTCTCAAAGCAGCTGTCCAGAATTTAATTCAGTAACCCTGCTTCCTTACACATAAGCTTCACCTTTACCCTAGTCACTTTGGTGTTGGTCACTCACAAATGGTCGTATTCTCCTTTTCATGCTGAAGTCTTTCTAACTCTTTGAATTACCAATGATTTTGCAACCGTATTAAGTTGAGGACAGCTGCACCGTATACCTACTGTTTTGTATATAGTCTGACTTCATATTATTTAACCTACTGAGTTATGATAATCTGGAATGTGCTGCCTGAAAGGGCAAAATTTAATAGTAACTTTAAAAAGGGAGTTGGGTTTTTTTAAAGGAGAAATTTGCAAAGCTTGGGGAAAGAGGGTGGCACAGTGGTTAACTCTGCTGCCTCAGCGCCAAGGACCCGGGTTCGATTCCCGGCTTGAGTCACTGTCTGTGTGAAGCCTGCACGTTCTCTCCATGTCTGCGTGGGTTTCCTCTGGGTGCTCTGGTTTCCTCCAAAGGCCAAAAGATGTGCGGGTTAGGTGGATTGGCCAGGCTAAATTGCCCCTTAGTGTCAGGGGGACTAGCTAAGATGAATTTATGGGGATAGGGCCTGGGTGGAATTGTGGTCGGTGCAGACTCGATGGGCTGAATGGCCTCCTGCACTGTAGGTTTCTGATTCCGGGAGGGGGGGGGAAAGTGAGCCTAATTACATAGCTCCATAATAGAGCAGACATGATGGACAAGATGACTTCTTTCTGGGCTGTAACATTTTCTAATCAGCGATAATCTAATTGAATGGGTGAGCAAGCGGAAGGGAGATGGGTGGCTGAATCCTGTTGCTGTGTACCAATATTAAATGATCTGTGGCAGTTAGCTTTATGTCTCCCTGACTGTGATCTTAGTTTTGTTGAGGTCCAATTTATTTTTGACAAATAATGAGTCCATAACGCAAATGTGTTGATGGTTTATTCTATTAAAGATTAACATTTTAGATTGTCTGTGATTAAAATATAAAGGACAAGTCACCTTTGTACAAACACATGTTAGTTACCACAGACGAAAAATGTTGGAAATACTCAGGAGTTTAGAAGGAGCGAGAGTGTTATCTTTTCAGGTCGAGGACCTTTTGTTGCAATGTCTGTTCGAATTTTGAATTGCTGTCTCAAGTTACCATCTTGTAGACTTAAACAGTAGTTCTGACTTGCTGGAAGTTAAGGTGCTATTATTTCTCTTTTTCCAGGATGCGCAGGAGTTTTTGCGTTGTTTGATGGATCAGCTTCATGAAGAGTTGAAGGAACAAGTTATAGAACACATTGAAGATGCCCTATGTGTAACCATGGAAGAACAAATGGAAGAAGAAAACCTGTCGGATAATGAATTTCAGTCCTGTGATTCATGCACTAGCAGCGACAAGGCTGATCCCGAGACCAACTCGAAGATGTCGACAGAAGACAGCCCGGATGCAGAGATGCTAATACATGAAGAAGTGAAGAACCGCGTGTCTGCTAAAGGCTGGCAGCGAGAGAGGAATCTGCTGCATAAGCTTTATAGGCCCAACTCAGGAGATGATTTGGATAAAGACATGGACACTTCACCAGGTGCTGATCAAATGGTAGACTGTGATGGGACAGTCAAAGTGCAGATACAAAGCAGGTTACCAGGTAACCAGGGTATTCTTGTTTACAGTGTGAGAATTTATCCTTTTCTCCTGTTTGTACTAAGCAGTTCTTAATCTTTCATCAGTTGGATAACCTTGCCATTCATAACTAGAGGATTTCTGTTTAAAAATGAGGGAGATGACCGGAGTTTCTGGTTTCTGTCGTTTGATTTTGATTTATTATTGTTACGTATTAGTATACAGTGAAAAGTATTGTTTCTTGCGCGCTATACAGACAAAACACACTGTTCATAGAGAAGGAAAAGAGAGAGTGCAGAATGTCGTGTTACAGTCATAGCTAGGGTGTAGAGAAAGATCAACTTAGTGCAAGGTAAGTCCATTCAAAAGTCTGACGGCAGCAGGGAAGAAGCTGTTCTTGAGTCAGTTGGTACATGACCTTAGACTTTTGTATCTTTTTCCAGAAGGTAGAAGGTGGAAGAGAGAGTGTCCGGGGTGCGTGGGGGTCCTTAATTATGCTGGCTGCTTTGCCGAGGCAGCGGGAAGTGTAGATAGAGTCATTGGATGGGAAACTGGTTTGTGTGATGGATTGGGCTACATTCATGACCTTTTGTAGTTCCTTGCGGTCTTGGGCAGAGCAGGAGTCATACCAAGCTGTGATATAACCAGAAAAAATGTTTTCTATGGTGCATCTGTAAAAGTTGGTGAGAGTCATAGCTGACATGCCAAATTTCCTTAGTCTTCTGAGAAAGTAGAGGATTTTGGTGGGCTTTCTTTCAGCATGGGGGGACCAGGACAGGTTGTTGGTGATCTGGACACCTAAAAACTTGAAGCTCTCGACCATTTCTACTTCGTCCCCATTGATGTAAACGGGAATGTTCTCCATTACGCTTCCTGAAGTCGATGACAATCTCCTTTGTTTTGTTGACATTGAGGGAGAGATTATTTTCACCGCAATAGTTCATCAGATTCTCTGTCTCATTCCTGTGCTCTGTCTCGTCATTGTTTGAGATCCGACCCACTACGGTGGTGTCGTCAGCAAACTTGAAAATCAAATTGGAGGGGAATTCGGCCACGCAATCATCGGTGTATAAGGAGTATAGTAGGGGGCTGAGAACACAGCCTTATGGGGCACCAGTGTTGAGGATGATTGTGGAGGAAGTGTTGTTGCCTAGCCTTATTGATTGTGGCCTTTGAGTTAGGAAGTTAAGGGTCCAGTCGCAGAGGGAGGAGCTGAGGCCCAGGCAACGGAGTTTGGAGATGAGTTTTATAGGAATAATGGTCTTTATTTTGTTGGCCAAATTTGAGCCGTTTGTTTTATAGTAGAATTTTTTTCCGTTTTAATAAACACTCTTCTCAAGGTGTAGCAAATGGCAAGAAGGACTGTGAAATATTAAGGGAGGCAGATAGCAGATGCAGTTTGATGTTACTGAGGGTATTTGTGTTATTTTGGATGAAAACCAGGATTGGGAGTATACCCTCGACGGAGGAATACTGAAGGCAATGCAAGAACAGGAGTTTAAATATCTAATGTTCTGGAAGTGCAAGTATGGAGACACAATGCCATCATAACACAAGCCAATAGTGATTTATTTTATACATAGAGGGATATTTTAAAAAAATAATGTTGAATTCATACAAAATCTCAGTTAGGCCACAGTTAATGTACTATGCACCCATTATAGAAATGATATTGCATTTTAACCACAATGTGTTTACAGTGTAGAGGGACCAAAATGATGCATGGGCAGGGGAAAACAGTAAGCATTAGGGGAAACTTGAGACACTGGGGTGGCACAGTGGTTAGCACTGCTACCTCACAGTTCCAGGGATCTGAGTTTGATACCGGCCTTGGGTAACTGTGTGGAGTTTGCACATTCTCCTTGTGTCTGCATAGGTTTTGTCTTGGTGCTCTGGTTTCCTCCCACAATCCAAAGATGTGCAGGTTGGGTGGATGGTCATGCCAAGTTGCACCTTAGTGTCCAAAGATGTGTAGGTTATATGGATTAGCCATGGTAAATGTACAGGGTTACGGGATTAGGGCAGGGGGCGGATGGGTCTGGGTAAGATGCTCTTTTGGAGAGTTGGTGTAGCCTCGATGGGTTGAATAGCCTCCTTCTACACTGTAGGCATCCTATGGTTCTATTTCTACTGAAGAGGATTGAAATGAGATTTAATGAAGGTTAGAAATTGTTTCCTGCTGGTAAGTTGGTAACGAGGAGTCATCAAGCTAAATTGTCAAAAGTGAAGAGAATTTTCTTTAGATCAAGCTGTTTGAGCAGCTCCTTAGAGAGTATTTGTGACAAAGATGGGTAAATATTTGAAGGAGGAGAAGACACAGGACTATGGGGTGGAAGCAGGGTACTGGAATTAGTTTTGTTTTCCTCTGGCTGAATAACCACCTGAGCTATTAATGTACATTTCTCAATAGTGAATGAATGGTGAGTACTGGTAATAAGAATGAAAATTAGATGAAATGTGACTATGGTTCATTATTGACCTTGAGATGAGCTTCCAACTACATTTCTGCACCATTGCGAAGATTGTCTGTTTCCATTTTGCGCTGTCACTTAATTCCACTCCTGTCTCAGTTCACTTGCTGCTGAAACACTCATCTGGATCTTTACTTGGCTATTCTGATGCACTCCTGGCAGGCCTCCCATGTTCCACCCTCCACAAATTCGAGGTCAACCAGAGCTGTGCTACCTCTCACTCTTCCTTGCACTAAATGCCAAGGAATATTTGGATTTTTAAATTCCCATCTTTGTTTTCAAGTCCCTCCCTCTCTCTATAATCTCCAGCTCTACAACCCTCCTGAGATACTTATGCTTCACTTGAGCATTCTCGATTTTAATCAATCCACCTTTGGTAGCCTTCATGGGTGCTAAGCTCTAGAATGCCTTTCTTAACCCTCTGTCTGTCTCTCTCTCTAATATATGTCCTAATATATGAGCTGGTCAGGTGATGTTCTGATGAAACCTCATTGACTCGAAATGTTACCTCTGTTTCTGTCCCCACAGGAGCTGCCTGACCTTAGTTTATTTTATCAAATTTCCACATCTTGCAGTGTTTTACTTTGCCCTAATATCTCCTTTTGTGTCTTAGTATCAAATGTGACTTTATAACACCCCTGTGCTGTGCCTCGATGTTTTAATACAGTTTGGTGTGACTGCAATGTTTGTGACTGGGTTTTTTTGAGTGGGATGTTGACATTGTGAGGCTGCAGGTCACGTTCATGTATGTTGATGAGTGCTTATTGCATGCTTCACGTGTCATGTTTTGCACATCTTCCCCAATGAACACTGAAATACACAGATAGCTAAATCTCAGCTAGAGGACTTTGTAGAGTTTTGAGTGCCCCTAGTGTTAAAATAGCCAGAGTGTGTGTGGATTGACCAAGATGATACCAGGAGTAGATATCTAACTAGTTATGTGGTTGCTCCAGTTGACACTTAATTTCACATGGCAGAATAGTTAGTGTGACATCGGTTTAGAAATGATTTTTATGGTCATATTTCATAAAAGCAAGTTTAAGTTTTAAGTTTGTTTATTAGTGTCACAAGTAAACTTACATTAACACTGCAGTGAAGTTACTGTGAAAAATTTACAAATTTGTGAGTTGTTTGTAGAGGACCAAATGTGAATCTGAAACATGGAAAACAAACACCATGCCCGAGAATCTCCAAAACAGCCCACTGGGAAATTTGCAAGTATACCTTCTGTCCACTTGATGAGAGGACCGGGCCACATCCCATTTTGTTAAATCAAGCACACGATTCTGGTGTTGTTCCCTGTTGCTGAACGAGCTAGAACCACTGTGCTTGCTAAAGGAGTAATTTCAGGGTTAGATGTGGAAAGAATCCCAGCATCCAGTGATGGGTGTACTTTGCCAGTGTTGTACTGATGCTTTTTGATCTAAACTGGAGTGTCTAGGTGCAGTCTGGGTTCATGGGTTGATTCGATAAAGTTTTGAGTGATCAATAGAAAAGGATCGATTTATTATTGTCACATATATTGGTATACAGTGAAAAGTATTGTTTCTTGCGCGCTATACAGACAATGCACACTGTACATAGAGTATGTAGGGGAGAAGGAAAGTTTGAAAGTTTATTTATTAGTGTCACAAGTAGGCTTACACTAACACTCCAAGTTACTGTGAAAATCCCCTAGTCGCCACACTCCGGCGCCTGTTCGGGTACACTGAGGGAGAATTTAGCATGGCCGATGCACCTAACCAGCATGTCTTTTGGACTGTGGGAAGAAACTGGAGCACCCGGAGGAAACTCACACAGACACGGGGAGAACATGCAGACCCCACACAGACAGTGACCCAAGCCGGGAATCGAACCCGGGTCCCTGGTACTATGAGGCAGCAGTGCTAACCACTGTGCTGCCCTGAAAGGAGAAGGTTATTGATGTATTTTGGAGCTCCAGGGTTCCTATTATTTGAACAAAAAATGCTGGAAAAATGCAGCAAGTCTGGCAGCATATGTGGAGAGAGAAACTGAGTTCATGTTTCGAGTCCAATATGACTCTTCAAAACCATTCTCTCTCCACAGCTGCTGCCAGACCTGCTGAGTCCGTCCACACTTTTATTTCAGATCTCCAGTGTCCACAGTATTTTACTTTGGTTTCCATTATTTGAAATTCACAGCCAACTTATTTTAATTGAGAACTGAACTCACGGCCGGGGCATCTGTGTCTGGATGCAATGTTTAATGTTTTGTGTTGCCTACCCTCAATTTGTGGGCGCTCTCCCAGAAATTTACTGAGTCTGTTTTGTGTCGCTGAGCCTCCGGTGTAGAGTCTAGTCAGGTGGAAGCAGAGATAGATGAATTGAGTGCAGATGTCAGCACAAATCAGGCATGACTAAACTTCCCAGCAATTCTCCAATCTGTGTTCCTATTGACTGAAGCCCTGTGCCTGGGAAGCAATAAAGCGATGGATCCAAAAAAAACCTGCATCCAAAAAGTCCACGTTCCATCAGTTCAGATAAGTCTGACCTGTTCAACATCATTGTATTTTGTTAATCCTGCCATGATGTCTTAAGGATGCAGTCACACCATTCCTTTGTGCTGCTATAGGGTGGCACAGTGGTTAGCACTGCTGTCTCACAGCGCCAGGGACCCGGGTTCAATTCCCAGCTTGGGTCACTGTCTGTGCGGAGTCTGCACGTTCTCCCCGTGTCAGCATGGGTTTCCTCCAGGTACTCAGTTTCCTCCCACAGTCCAGAAGACGTGCTGGTTAGGTACATTGGCCATGCTAAATTCCCCTCAGTGTACCCAAACAGGCACCAGAGTGTGGTGACTAGGAGATTTTCACAGTAACTTTATTGCAGTCTTAATGTAAGCCTAGTTATAGTGTCATAGAGGTTTACAGCGTGGAAACAGGACCTTTGGCCCAACTTGTCCATGCTGCCCTTTTTTTAACCCCTAAGCTAGTCCCAATTGCCCGCTTTTGGCCCATATCCCTCTATGCCCATCTTACCCATGTAACTGTCTAAATGCTTTTAAAACTTTTAACATTTCTTGTGACATCAATAAATAAATTTAAAACTTTTTAAAAAACTTATTGAGCAGGTAACAGCAGATCAACAGCTATGACATAACTGAGCCAAGTCTGACTCAATTCAGTTTGCCTTTAAACTAAATTGACTATGGGTTTCAAATTTGTATCGCTTGGCTCCTACTGCACGTAAATGGTCACCCTACCAAAAGCAGTGTGATCCATGAATAGCCTTTTATCCTCTGCCTATAACTGACTGTGGGATACAGCAGTGAGACCCCCTTTTGGGGCAATCAGGCTTGCATGGATTGGGTATGAGAGCAATGGAGCACAGCTCCTGCTTGGGGTTGCCTAAGTTTAATAAACCACAGAATGTTTCGGGGTTTTTTGTGTGTGTTGCTCAAACATTCACTTTCAAAGCATTTAAAATTTTCTGCGCACAATTGGCAGCCTACAGCACTCTACAAATAGTTCTGCATGATTATTGATCTCAGTCTAGTTACGTAATATTTTGATTTTATTTATTATTGTCACATGTATTAACATCGTGAAAAGTATTGTTTCTCGCGCTATACAGACAAAACATACCATAGAGAAGGAAGCGAGAGAGTACAAAATGTAGTGTTACAGTCATAGCTAGGGTGTAGAGAAAGATCAACTTGATGCAAGGTAGGCCCATTCAAAAGTCTGACAGAAGCAGGGAAGAAGCTGTTCTTGAGTCGGTTGGTACGTAACCTCAGACTTTTGTATCTTATTTTCCAACGGAAGAAGTGGAAGAGAGAATGTCCGGGGTGGGGTCCTTAGGGTTATGCTGGCCGTTTTGCTGAGGCAACGGGAAGTGTAGACAGAGTCAATGGATGGGAAGCTGGTTTGCGTCATGGATTAGGCTACATGCGCGACCTTTTGTAGTTCCTTGTGGCCTTGAGCAGAGCAAGAGCCATACCAAGCTGTGATACAACCAGAAAGAATGCTTTCTATGGTGCATCTGTAAAAGTTGGTGAGAGTCATAGCTGACATGCCAAATTTCCTTAGTCTTCTGAGAAAGTCAAGGTGTTGGTGGGCTTTCTTAACTATAGTGTCAGCATGGGGAGACCAGGACAGGTTGTTGGTGATCTGGACACCTAAAAACTTGAAGCTCTCGACCTTTTCTACTTCATCCCCGTTGATGTAGACATGTTAACTGCAGACTTGGACAGCATGTTGCTCCATTGAGTTTTCTGGATTACTGCTGTGCAACCTGAATGGTCATTTACATCATGTATCAGCAGATATGATTGTGTCTGGCTAGCTATTGCTTCCATCCCCTTCTTTCTGGATTATTGATTTCAGAACCACTGAAGTCTCTGCGCGTTCTTGGAGCCTTAAATTAGCACAGGAGACATTTTCCCCAGCATACTCTTGCTAAGGCTGCCATCACATCGATATTCCAATCTATTTCATTAAAGCAAAACACTGCGGATACTGGAATCGGAAACAGAACAGAAAATACTGGAAAATCTCAGCAGGCCTGACAGCATGTGGAGAGCGAGTAGAGACAACGTTTCGAGTCTGGATGACCTTTCATCAGAGCAGCTCATCCAGAATTGAAACGGCTCTATTCCATCTCCACAGATGCTGTCAGGCCTGCTGAGATTTTCCAACATTTTCTGCTTTTGCCCCAATCTATTTCCTTCCCCTGTTTCTGTATCTTTAATATTTTTTCTCTCTGAAATGCTAATCAGATTCCCTCTTAAACATTGCTTGATTCAGCAGCTATGTGTACTAATGCCCAAATGATTCTTGGCATTAAAAATGCTCCTTCTAACATCTCCTAACTTCCAATTGCTTTAATGTTGATCTTTCACAATTTATCCATTTTGAACACTAATTTTAGATATTAAAAGTGCCTGACTTTCAAATCGTCCACTTTTCAGTAACACCACTCAAACTTCTAATGCCTAGAACAACAATGGAAGCAGGTTTGTATGGGAATGGCATCCCCTCCAAGTCATTTATATTCGTATTGAGCCTTTTGGAGAGCCTTTAACATAGTAATATGGGTTATCTGACCAAAGAATAATGGAAGAGATGACTAAAAGCTTGGTCAAAACGGATGAAGAGGGATGGGGGGATTTCCAAAGCCTGAGGCCTAGGTAGCTCAAAGCACAGTTGCCAATGGTGGCCAGGCTTGGGCATGTATCAACATTGCTTCAGCGGTGTCTCAAAATGATTGAACTCCCGAGTGTTCTTGTGCCAAAATTCTATTTTCTGCACTTGAGATTTCTTTCCATCTGCTATCCTTTTAAAACTATCTCCCAGGTGAGTGCTCCTCAACTGCATTTGCCACATATCTGCCCACCCTCTAACCTGCTTTGTATCTCCTGCAGTCTTCCAAATTCTGTATTTCTCTGCCTTCACCTTTGTATTGTCGACAGAAATCTAATATTCCTTCAATGCTCATGTCCACATCATTTTATCAAGCGCAAGACTAATTTGTGGACTATGGCACTAACTACAGGGTATAATCAAATTACTTTCAAGTACAGTATAACTAAGACATATTTTTCTTCCTTTTTTAGAAGTTGCCTCTGATATGTCTGTACGCAGTCCCTCAAGACCTAGCAGTCCTATGTTCGATGAAACAGTAAATTCCAGACTATCCAGCAGTCCACCCAGATCCACTTCAGTGTGGGGAGGTCTTGTTTCCTCACATAAAAAAGGTATGCTCTGAATTGAAAATCACCACGGATGTTATCCCTCAGTGTGTGGGATCGCAGCCTACTTGTACTGAGCTGTACACTGGGCGGCACAGTGGTTAGCACTGCTGCCTCACAGCGCCAGGGACCGAGGTTTGATTCCCAGCTTGGGTCACTGTCTGTGTGGAGTTTGCACGTTCTCCCCGTGTCTGTGTGGGTTTCCTCCGGGTGCTCCGGTTTCCTCCCACAATCCAAAGACGTGTTGGTTAGGTGCGTTGGCCATGTAAAATCCTCCCTCGGTGTAACCGAACAGGCGCCGGAATGTGGCGACTAGGGGATTTTCGAAGTAACTTCATCGCAGTGTTAATGTAAGCCTACTTGTGACTAATAAATAAACTTCAAATCAAAGATTCCTGGCCCTCCGGATGAGCTGATTTGAGGCAATAATTGGAAACCCATAAGCACTTTTAAACTAAGTTTGCATTGGGGGAGAGGAAATTGGATGAGGCTCCCAGTGCTGATCCATCAGACTGGGCTATGTAGAGCTCTCTCTTATTCTTTCATGGGATGTCTGCATTATAGACCAGCATCTGTTGCCCATCAATAATTGCTCTTGGGAAGGTAGTGGTGAGCTGCCTTCTCAAACTGCTGTAGCCCCTGGGGTGTAGGTACACCCAGATTGCTGTTAGAGAGGGAATTCCAGGATTTTGTCCCAGGAACAGTGATATATTTCGAAGGAAGGATGGGTGGGAGGCTTTGAGGGGAATTCCCATGTGTCTGCTGCCATTGTCCTTCTAAATGGCAGCGGTTGTGGGTTTGGAAGGTGCTGTTTCAGGAGGCTTGGTCAGTTGCTGCAATGCATCTTGTCGATGGTACACACAGCTGTCACTGTGCAATGATGGTGGAGCGAGTGGATGTTTAGTGTGGCTGATGAGATGTTGATCAAGCAGGCTACCTTATTCTGGTTGATGCCCAACCTCTCGAGTATTGCACTCGTCCACTCAAGTGTAGAGTCTTCCATCATGCTCCTTATTTACACCTTTTTGATGATGGACAGGCTTTGGGGAGTCAGGAGGTGAGTTACCCTTTGCAGAATTCCCAGCCATTAAGGCACTGGTAGTAATTAGTCTTTACACTATTAGTCTGGTTAATTTAAGTTTCTGGTCAATAGTAAGCCCCAGGTTGTTGTTAGTGGGGAATTCAGTGATGGTATTGCAATTGAATGTCAAGAGGAGATGGTCATTGTCTGGCATGAATATTATTGCTACTTACCAAACCAAGTCTAGATATTGTGTTCGGGGTCTTGCTGCATGCAGGTACAGTTAGGAGTCACGAATGGTGCTGAACACTATAATCATCAGTGAACATGCCCAGTTCTGACCTTGACGAAGCATGTTTGGGCCTAGGACACTACCCTGAGGCACTTCACTAAGATATCCTGGACCGAGGTTATTGGCCTCCAAAAATCACAGTCCATCAGTTTTCCCATTATTCGCATTGACTTCAGTTTTGCGAGGGTAGTGGAATGCTGCCCTGATGTCGAGAGCAGACAAGTTCAGGTCTTTTATCTATTTTTGGACCAAGGCTGTGATAAAGTCAGAAGATGAGTGGTCCTGACAGAACCCAAAATTGATATTGGTGAGCAGGTTATTGCTGAGCAAATGCTGCTTGATGCCGTTGACACCAACACCTTCCTTCACTTTGCCGATGATAGAGTATAGACTGATGGGGAGGTAATTGGCCAGATTAGATTCTAACACACATTGAGGTTCATGAGGGCTGTTGGCACTTGTGAATCAGGATGTTTGTATCTTCAGGAAAGCACGAGAGGCAATCAGTCATTTTGATGCTTATCTCGACATGTCTTCTGATTTAATCCCTGCATTTCAGAATAAATAATAGGAAAGGTTTGGAGCAGATATCTTTATTCGGCAATGAATGATTCTTATGCTGTTTGATAAAAAGGTAAAGAAGGATGGATTTGGACCATGTGGATTACTGCTGCCAGGTATGTTTATATGGTGACTAACAATGCAACAAAGGATCATCGGGACTCGAAACATCAGCTCTTTTCTCTCCTTACAGATGCTGCCAGACTTGCTGAGATTTTCCAGCATTTTTTCTTTTGAATGCAACAAGTTCTGTTTACTTAAAGGGGAAATGCAACCATCTGGCTTTTAGTTTTCTTTGTGAAATTTTGTGCTTACTGTTACTGGTTCAATTTTTTCTTGGAGCACCGAGCACTTCCAGATCAAGTATACCACAGTTTGATTGCAGACTAGTGCCCCTCTCCACTCTGCCCTGACTTTACTGCTTCACAGGTACCCCCAACCGCACTGCAACAGTTTTCAATTTCCATGCTCGTAGTAGAATTGCTAACTTAAATTAGAGGCAATGGGAACCCATTCCCACTGTGGATTTGGTGTGCCACTGGTCAAGGTCTCTTCATGGGGACTGCGGAGACTTTCTTCTTGCCCATCTCTCAGATTTGAGCCCACAGAAGTGAAAGGGAAATCTTTCTGAAACTCAGTCTCTCTGCAGTGGCCTCTTTTTACCCAACCAAAGCAACTGGAGTTATGATTTATTATTTAAATGTGCAATTCCTAAAATCATTTTGATATAGGATTGCTTCGCATCGACATTCTTTTCATGTTTGCTTTCTACTTTTATATTTTAGTTGTCTCTTTCACGCCTCTTAAAAAAAGGAAGCAGGTGAAGTACAGAAGTGTTATCTCGGATGTCTTTGACGGCACTATTGTGAGCTCAGTGCAGTGTTTGACTTGTGATCGGGTAAGTGTGTGCAACTAGTGGCAACTCCGTCCAATACAACTTGCAGCTTATGTTCAGCAATACTGAATTTGGTAAATTTGTTTGCAGTATGTAGCCTGTCACAGCTTTGAGGGACCTAATAGTACAAATGGACCTTGTGCTTTCCTTTCTCCAGTTTTTGTTGTTGTTCTTTTGACAATTGCAGGCTGGAATCCTCTCGCCAGCTTTCAGCCTATCTAAGTTTAACTGCATTAAAATGCACTGCTGTATTCCTGCATATCGAGGTGTGTGGGTGGGGGGTTTGACAGGGCTAGACAGACTGGATGCAAGGATGATGTTTCCCTTGGCTGGAGGGCCCAGAGCAAAGGGTCATGGGCCCAGGATACGGGGTAGGCCATTTTGGACTGAGATGAGGAAAAACCTCTTCACTCAAAGAGTAGTGAACCTGTGGAATGCTCTACCACTGTGGATGTGGAGACTAAATCACTCGATGCATTTAAGAAAGAAATAGATTACGAGACACTGAAGGCGTCAGGGGGTATTGGGGGGGTGTAGGCGTTGAGTTAGAGGATTAGCCATGATCATGGTGAAGCAGGCTCAATGGGCCAAATGCCCATCTCCTGTTTTCTATGTTTCCATGCCCTTGCTAATCTGGATATATTTTCTGCTCCAATTTACAGTATCAAAATCCTCCATGCTTTTGAAAAGTGCTGTCATTTCAGTTGGCCTATTCTGTTTTAATGCAAGGAGCCCAAGTTTGTCCAAAGTCTCCTAACAAAGCTTTTCATCAGTGCTACTGTAGTGAATCATCTTTGCATCCCCTTCATGGTCTTAACATCTTTTTCAGTTGTAGCGAGCTAGCGTACTGTGTTCTGTATTTAGAACTACCCCTCAGGAAATGATCTTTTGAAGGTGCAGTGGTGCAATTTCACTGAATATTACCAGGTATTTAAAAAAATAATTTTAAAAGGTCTCAATTAGATAGGGTTAGGGTTAATGCAGCTGATGCAGAAAATCTATCTCTTGTAATGAGGTAATCCAGAGCAAGTGGGTATAATAAAATAAGAGCCTTTTTTAATTAATCATTCATGGGATGTGAGCTTAGCTGGCTAGGCCAGCATTTATTATCCATCCCTCGTTGCCCTTGAGAAGGTGGTGGTGAGTTGCCTTCTTGAACCGCTGAAGTCCATGTGGTGTAGGTACACCCAGAGTGCTGTTAGGGAGGCAGTTCCAGGATTTTGACCCAGCGACTGGAGGAGGCTGACCCATTTATAAGTGAACCAGGAAGAACTTTCATGCAAATCTGGAATTCACTTCTCCCAACCACACTCTCTCTCCCGTTCTCTCTCTCCTGTGCTCACCCAGGTTTGTCCATGCTCCAGCTCCCTTTGTTGAGCAAGGGATATGCAAGGTACAGCGAGCTTGTGGGGCTGAATGGCCTGTGCTCCTAGAGTACCCAAACTGCATTTAGTATTCTAACCGATCAAACTCGTGATTTGCATCGGTTTAGCATTGCATCTTTAGTTTTTGTATTTTGTGTCCCTATTGATATAACCTAGGATCACATATATTTTCGTTCTGTTCAGCTTTATCAATTTGCTTCACTCCTTGTCTGGTTTTCAATTGTAAGATTTGCTGGCCATCCATAAACCAAACTGTCCAATTCTAAAACTGGTCATTCCATCTACCAAATTAATCCTGCGAGTAACCATGGCGACACTCTCCTCAATCTAGCTATTTGATTGAACCCAATCCACTGAAGAATAAGTAGGAAACCTTAACTTCCGAGACCTGAAAAGCGAACTATTTGGCTCTCGAATGCGGTGACAATGACAACGAGCAAACTTAGCTCATTTGGCTAAAGCAGGATGCAAATAGCACCAAGGTCGTGTGTTCGATCCCGTGCTGGCCAGCTGCAATTACCTGTGCTTATACAACCCTAGCTCCTACTAGCTCTCGGGCGCAGTGACAATGACGAAGGGGACATCGTCACTTGGTAAGAGGCGGAACAAGACCCACGCACTCTGCCGGTGATGTGGGGCTAAAGCACTTCACCTGCAGAAATCAACCTGCGGTAAATGTGCCTACCCTGCCAAGAGGAAGTATAACTGGAGTGCTAACGCCAAAAAGAGAAACATAATTGCTGCAGGAGGCATCTGAAGATGGTGTATCGCGGATTCAGGAAAGGATTCCGCAGAGGGACCACCCCAAAGCCCAGACGTTCCACGATGGCTTCCTCCCGCACTGCATAAACTACCAGTGTATCAACAAATAAAGCTATGGTTTGGAAAGCTCGACCAAACCGTATGCAATCCTGCTGATGAGTGCAGAAATCTGCTGCCTCTGTTTTGTATAAGATTGCTTTTAATTAGAAGGACTGGATTTATTTTACCAAACTAATCATTATCCTTGGCCAGACTAAATTGAGCTAAAATCTAAATACTTGGCTGGGACAAATTGACTCAGTCTTTTGTTGTAAATTGGGTAACTCCTGTATTGTAAATTGTCTGGATTCTGCTGGGCCAAACCTTTTTTTAAATATATATGTATTTAAAAGTAATTGTCAAGTGGGTGGTCACCCGTAATCTAGGAGCAGTTGCATATCATCACTCAGCAGGTATTTAGAGTGGATTTGAGATACCTTAATGGTGTAACAATGATCATGAAATTGGGTTTAAGTGTTCCTGTTGATGTGACCCAGGGAGAGCTGTGTACAATATGAAGTGGGATTAAGGGACTTGATGCATGATATATGCAGCTACCACGTGGACTGTAATGTACTGCTCAATTTTGCATACGGTCACAGTATCTGTGAAACTGCTGATTTCTAAGCAGGTAGGAGTAATCAGTCATTTGCCCTTGGGATTGCTTGGCATTGATGCTGACGCTACTTGTGAAAGGGAGGTGTTTGATTGCTCAGCACAGTGAATTCTGTACATTAATTACATCATGCTTAGTGTGCAATGTACCTTTCTTGTATTAAAAAAATCCAGGTAAACAATCCAAGCAGATATTAGGGATGCAAAAAGGTTATGTTGGGGAGGGGTGAAATTAGTTGCTGTATAAATCATTAAATTATAAGCTTTAGTGCACAATGAGTGCAATCAATTAGCATCTCCTGTTTGCATGAGTAGTTAGTATATTTGGTTGACAGCCTCTCGGCCCCTGCCTTTTCGTTTTGGTTGCCTCTATAACAGTAGCTGTCCAAACCTAGAAAATAGAAGCAGGAGTAGGCCATTCGGCCCTTCGAGCCTGCTTCGCCATTCACCTTGATCATGGCTGATCATCGGGGCAGCATGTTGGCACAGTGGTTAGCACTGCTGCCTCACAACGGCAGAGATCCAGGTTCGATTCCCAGCTTGGGTCGCTGTCTTTGTGGATTCTGCACGTTCTCCCCGTGTCTGCGTGGGTTTCCTCCGGGTGCTTCGGTTTCCTCCCACAGTCCAAAAGACATGCTGGTTAGGTGCATTGGCCGTGCTAAATTCTCCCTCCACGTACCCGAACAGGTGCTGGGAGTATGGCGACTAATGGGATTTTCACAGTATCTTCATTGCAGTGTTAATGTAAGCCTACTTGTGACACTAATAAATAAAAAATTAAATTCAATTAAAAATAATCAAATTCAATATCCTGATCCCGCCTTCCCATCATATCTAGGTAGCTGTGTGTGTTAGTGTGCACACCAGAGAATGATGTGTATCACAGTCATTGCCATAGAGGCACGCAGCACGGAAAAGGTCCTTTGACACATCAAGTCTGCACCAACAATAACTACCACTAAAGGCGCACTAATCCCATTTTCCTACAGTTGTTCCACATCCTTGTATGTTATGAGATTTCAAGTGCTTATCCAAATATTTTTTAAAGGTTGTAAGGTTTCCGGCCTCCACTGCCTTCCCAGGCAGTGCATTCTAGAATCCACCACCCTCTGAGTGAAGAGGTTTTCTCTCAAATCCCCTTAATCTCCTGCTAAAGCTGTGGCCCCCTCATGATTGACCTCTCAACCAAGGGGAACAGCTGCTTCCTACTCACCTCTGAGCTGTATCAGTACTGACAAGCAGTCTATGACCAGAATGGTATCTTGCCTCTTTTCTTGGTGACTGGCAATCCTAATATGTAACTGTGGCATCTGTTCATTTTCTTGTTTAGTTTTTGCTTTTTTTTTTTAAACCTCTGGCCTTTTTCCTGTCTGGGTTCCTTTGCCTGTAGGTGTCTACCACCTTGGAGACCTTTCAGGATCTCTCTCTGCCAATCCCAGGTAAAGAAGACCTGGCCAAGCTACACTCCTCAAGTCACCAAATGTCCTTGGTGAAAGCAGGATCATGTGGTGAGGCATACACTCCACAAGGTTGGATCGCATACGTCATGGAGTACATTAAAAGGTATGTGTCAAACATTGGGAGGGAAGGAAATAAAAGTTTAATTAAAACATCTTAAAGCTGCTTCCGTGGGAGCAATGCAGTTGCAGCCTTTTGAAATTAATATTTCTGTGTTTATCTTGTAGTTGGTTCTGGGGCCCTGTGGTATCTTTGCAGGATTGCCTGGCTGCCTTTTTCGCTAGGGATGAACTTAAAGGTGTGTAAGGATCCTGAATGCAATTAAAATACTTTTTTGGGGTGGGGGGGGAGGAGATGACATAACGGTCTCTGTATGTCGTGTTAAATGAGAAAATTACAGTAACTTTGTAATATAGCACAATACACTTCCTGTGACGCTCAAAAATAAACAAAGATTGTATCAAAGAATATGTTGTGATTTGTCAACAAGTTGTGGTTACATTGGCTCAAGTGGGCTGGTATATCAAAGCGCAGTCTGGCATCATACTGTGTCCTACAGTCTGGAATATTGGTAAATCAGATCATGTTCTGTGCTCATTTGAAGAGGAACTGGGTGTAATGCAATCAGCCTTTGTGTCTCTGGGGGAAGAGGAAAAAAAAATTTTTTCTCCTGCTCCTTGCTATCCAGAGATGCCCGTTGAAAAGGTTTTGTGGAAAGTTTTGTATTTTTCACATTCATTGGATGTGAGCTTCACTGGTAAGGCCAGCATTTAGTGCCCATCTCCAATTCTCCTCGAGGAGATGGTGGTGTGCTGTCTTCCATAAGTTCAATTGATAGGCTTGCTAGGCCTTTTCAGAGTTAAGAGTCGACCACATTGCTGTGGGTCTGGAATCACATGTAGACCAGACCAGGTATGAATGGCAAATTTTCTTTCCATAGAACCATAGAAAAATTACAGCAAAGGAGGAGACCTTTTGGTCCATCTTGCCCATGCCAGCCTGAGGGCACTCAGGTGCCCTTTCTAATCCCACCTTCCTGCACCCAACCCATAGCCCTACAGCTTTAAAGCACTTAAGGTGCAGATCCAGGTACTTTTTAAAGGAGGGTTTTCCTAAATGACAGTGAACCAGATAGTGTTTTTACAACAATGTGGGAGTTTCATGGGCACCACGTACACCTGTTTACATTAGGTCAAAGTGAGATCAATTATAGCTTGATATAACTTTACTTACTGTACTGGATTACTGTACTCTTCTGAAATGGACTTAATGGGCTAAAGGCCTCCTGTGCCATAATGACTCTAGGCCACATAAAGTTTTGTACCAATTGAGTGGATGGTAAAATCTGGCAGTTTTCAAAACCGGGATGTGATTGTTTCCAAATGGCAAACAGGAGGAAGTTTGTTGAATCAGTGTGTTTGTTGCACACCATTCTGTTTATATCCTTTCTAAAATTATTTTATGATATTACAGGTGATAACATGTACAGCTGTGAAAAGTGTAAAAAGTGAGTACAGTGCATGTTTCTGTTGTCTTTGGTCCGGTTTGAATGATTAGATTTATATTAAACAGCCTCTTTGTGCATCTCGTTCAACAATGTTCTGACGGTATCGGTATAGTCATTCTGATGTGGAGATGCCGGCATTGGACTGGTGTGGGCACAGTAAGAAGTCTCTCAGCACCGGGTTAAAGTCCAACAGGTTTATTTGGTATCACAAGCTTTCGGAGCACTGCTCCTTCCTCAGGTGGTGATGAAGGAGCAGTGTTCCAAAAGCTCGTGATTCCAAATAAACCTGTTGGACTTTAACCTGGTGTTGTGAGACTTCTTACTATAGTCATTCTGAACTTGGGTCATTGGCTTTTAATGAGTAATAATCAAGCCATCTTTGGTTGATTATCTGGAGCTTTTTTAATTCATTCTGGAGTATGGGCATTCCGAGAAAGGCCAGAATTTATTGCGCAAACTAGAAGCCCTTGAAGTGGTTGTGGTGGTGGGCTGCCTTTTTGAACCAGTCGAGTGGTGGAGGTGCACGCACAGTACTGTTTAAATAGGCAGTGCCAGGATTTTAACTTGGATTATTCATACATTTCCCAGCCCGTTGTGACCAGAAATGTGTGGGGTAGCGTCAGAGCAGAAAGGCACCATGAGGGAAAACTAAACAAAATAAAAGCAGGATAGTCTGGAAACCACAGCACGTCAGTTATGATCTGTAAAGAGAAAAGCCAGGTTAATGATGCACTGGCTATGTAACTTTTCATTAAAGCTTAAGATATGCAGCAACAAACGTTAACAGAAAGAGAAAAGAAATGGGGTCAATGAGGAGCATACTTCAAGGCTGGCAAGCCTGTTGCCGATGCAGCAGCACAATAGAAAAGGCTGCAAAAACCAGAAGTCTGAAATACAAAGAAAACACTGGCTGTACACCAAGTCATCTCTTGAAATATTCATTCTCCACAAAAATAACATGAATTTATAAGATACCTTTAATATAAAACATCCCAAGGTATTGCAGCAGGTGCAGCGTTTGATACCAGACTGCATAAAATGATAATAGGGCTGTTAACCAAATGTTTGGTCAAAGACGTAGGTGTCAAGGAGGAAAAGAAGTGGAGAGGTTTAGGGCAGAAATTCCAAAGCTTAAGGTCTTGACAGCTGAAGGCACAGGATGTGGGCATTTGTAGTACGGCCAACATTTATTGCTCATGTCAGGTTGCCCTGAGAAGGTGGTTATGCGCCACCCTCTTCAACCGTAGAAGATTTGACTCAACTGAGAAGCCTGTTAGGCTCATTCAGTCTGCAGTTAAGAGTCAACCATCTTGGGGTGACGCTGCAGAAATATGCATTTTATTGCCATTCAGCTTTGTAACCTTTTGGGGAAACTCCAGATTGGAAAACCGGAAGCCCTGAAAGAAATCAACTTTAGAGGAGCAACTCTATTTATTCACAAAAGGTAAAAGGATATTTAGAATCTCTTTGTGTAACTTTTAAACTTTAATGCAAATTGCATTTGGAAGTATTAATCATGAAGTTTTAATAGTTTACCGTTCAAATTTCTAGATTTCAACAAAACAAACCATCTTTTGTGGTACATTACTGATTTTCCAACAGTTGTTAAAGTTTATTTATTAGTGTCACAAGTAGGCTTACATTAACACTGCAATGAAGTTACTGTGAAAATCCCCTAGTTGCCACACTCCGGCGCCTGTTCGGGTACACTGAGGGAGAATTTAGCATCGTCAATGCACCTAACCAGCACATCTTTTGGACTGTGGGAGTAAACCGGAGCACCCGGAGAAAACCCACGCAGACACGGGGAGAATGTGCAGACTCCACACAGACAGTGACCCAAGCCAGGAATCGAACCCAGGTCCCTGGCGCTGTGAGGCAGCAGTGCTAACCACTGTGCCACCGTGCTGCCCTTCACCTTTCCTTCTACTTACCATTTTTGATTAGTTTCAGCATCATTAACGTAACATTAAAATATTAATATGTAACAAAAACTTGAATTTATGCTTTCATATCCTATTTGCAGCTGCCTTCTATAATGTGCAGCCAAAGTTATTGTAGTTGCACAAGGATCTTATAAACACCCAGTATCTGTGAAATACTAGCTCAAGTTCATGATCATAAAACAAGAGAACATTGGTTCACACTGGCAAAAGTAAAAAACCCAAGATAAGGAAAAACTTCACACGAGACTGGACCCATGCAGTTAACTTCAGATGGATAGTGGAGGCATGGACTGAAGACCATTTAAGACTCAGCTGTAGAGCAGACTCTTTATCAATGGATGAGCTAGGATGTGACAAATGGCCTTCCTCATACATAGCCACCTTGTAGACAGACTTCCAGCTATTATTCACAGAATTCAGAACGGTGTTAGATCAATGGGACTGAAAGTGATAGGGACAAGTATAGACTGAGGTGATCGAGCTTTCCACAGGTTGCTATGGTTCCTTATGGTTTGAGGGCAGTGGGGTCTCGGGAATATTTGTGATGTGCAATTCACGCCTGGGTTGAAGTTTAGAGTAACTTGGATAAATTAATACATTGTTGTTCTATTTGGACACTTTGGAGAGGAAATGGGGGATCGATCGGCTGAGTATCTGTGCAGATCTTTCCCTTATGAACTGGGTGATAGTCTCTCAAACAGTAGATTGTGTGTGGTCTGTGCAAAATTGCCCTTTTCTAATTTGTGCTTTCTAATCTCAGCAATGAACAGTTAATTTAAAACTTCTCTTTATGCAGATTGAGAAATGGAGTGAAATTCTGCAAGGTGCAGAAGTTGCCGGAGGTAAACTTCTTCAATCATTTTAAATCCCATGTGTTCATTCTTAAAATCTAAGCAAATAATTCTTTGAACTTTCAATAATTCATTCTAGGGAATCCTGAGCTGCTCCTTCAAATAAAGGCTGATCGTATGATTTCCTCGCCTATTATGTAATTGCCGGGATATATTTGTATTAAAGGGAATGTAATAGGCACTTATCTACTGATCTACAGAGTTGAAGTACCGTAGGGCCCAGTGAGCTTGCAGACCAGAAATTCCAAGGTTCAATCTTTGGCCTCGGACAATTTTCCAGTTGGGTGGTGCAGTTAATTCTGCTAAGAGAGGAGGGGTGTGGTGGGAACATTGTTCCATTGAGTCAGGAAGTGTTAGTTTCAAACCCCACTCCAGGACTATAACATTTAAATGGTCTCTGCTTACATCAGCATGGGCGGCACGGTGGCACCATGGTTACCACTGCTGCCTCTCAGCACCAGGAACACGGGTTCAATTCCGGCCTCGGGCGTGGAGAGTGTATGTTCTCCCCCTGCCTATGTGGGTTTCCTCCGGATGCTTCAGTTTCCTCCCACAGTCCAAAGATGTGGGGGTTATGTTGATTGGCCATGATAAATTTCCCCTTAGTGTCAGGGGGATTAGCAGGATAAATATGTGGGGTTGTGGGGATGAGGCCTGGATGGGCTTGTGGCCAATGGGCCACAAATGGCCTCCTTCTGCCCTGTAATGATTCTATGATTCTACCTCACTGCTCTTGCTGTGGGATCTTGATTTGTATATAATATCTGCCATATTTGGCCATATAAATCACTTCATTTTAAACTAATTAATTGTACGTGGAGCACTGAGTTATCACATTGTATGCCTTTTTGTTGTAGATTTTGTGCATTCATTTGAAGAGGTTCAGACATGAGCTCATGTTTTCCACCAAAATCAACAGCCACGTGTCATTCCCTTTGGAAGGACTTGACCTTCAACCTTTCCTCGCTAAAGACAGCCCTTCTCAAATCACGACTTATAATCTTTTATCAGTTATCTGCCATCATGGTACTGCCAGTTGTGAGTATCGCAAACCGTTGTTTTAATGTAATACCTTTGACTGGGTTGTAGCTTTGTTGTGGAGGTTATTACGACACCAATTTTTTTAAAAAGTTAAGGCAGTGTATTTTGCTTCAGATGTAACTGGCTATCTGATCGAAGACAGAGGGTGGTGGTGGATGGAAAATTTTCGGACTGGAGGCAGGTTGCTAGCGGAGTGCCGCAGGGATCGGTGCTTGGTCCTCTGCTCTTTGTGATTTTTATTAATGACTTAGAGGAGGGGGCTGAAGGGTGGATCAGTAAATTTGCTGATGACACCAAGATTGGTGGAGTAGTGGATGAGGTGGAGGGCTGTTGTAGGCTGCAAAGAGACATAGATAGGATGCAAAGCTGGGCTGAAAAATGGCAAATGGAGTTTAACCCTGATAAATGTGAGGTGATTCATTTTGGTAGGACTAATTTAAATGTGGATTACAGGGTCAAAGGTAGGGTTCTGAAGACTGTGGAGGAACAGAGAGATCTTGGGGTCCATATCCACAGATCTCTAAAGGTTGCCACTCAAGTGGATAGAGCTGTGAAGAAGGCATATAGTGTGTTAGCTTTTATTAACAGGGGGTTGGAGTTTAAGAGCTGTGGGGTTATGCTGCAACTGTATAGGACCTTGGTGAGACCGCATTTGGAATATTGCGTGCAGTTCTGGTCACCTCACTATAAGAAGGATGTGGAAGCGCTGGAAAGAGTGCAGAGGAGATTTACCAGGATGCTGCCTGGTTTGGAGTGTCGGTCTTATGAGGAAAGGTTGAGGGAGCTGGGGCTGTTCTCTCTGGAGCGGAGGAGATTGAGGGGAGACTTAATAGAGGTTTATAAAATGATGAAGGGGATAGATCGAGTGAACGTTCAAAGACTATTTCCTCGGGTGGATGGAGCTATTACAAGGGGGCATAACTATAGGGTTCATGGTGGGAGATATAGGAAGGATATCAGAGGTAGGTTCTTCACGCAGAGAGTGGTTGGGGTGTGGAATGGACTGCCTGCAGTGATAGTGGAGTCAGACACTTTAGGAACATTTAAGCGGTTATTGGATAGGCACATGGAGCACACCAGGATGGTAGGGAGTGGGATAGCTTGATCTTGGTTTCAGATGAAGGTCGGCACAACATCGTGGGCCGAAGGGCCTGTTCTGTGCTGTTATGTTCTATGAATGCTAAACCGAGGTCCCATCTGCCTGTTCTAGTGACCCAATTGTGATCCTATGTCTATTATTATTCGAAGAGTGGAGAGTTAAGTTGTCTGCCGAATAACATTTCCCTCGACAAGTTCTGAAATTGGGGTTGATCAGCTTGATTTGATTTGATTTATTATTGTCCTATGTTTTGAGATACAATGAAAGTATTCTTTCTTGCGCGCTATACAGACAAAATATACCATTCATAGAGTACACAGGGGAGAAAGAAAGTATAGGGTGCAGAATGTATTGTTAGTTACAGCTAGAGTTGTAGAGAAAGATCAACTTAATCTAAGGTAGGTCCATTCAAAAGTCTGATGGCAGCACGAAGAAGTTGTTCTTGAGTCAGTTGGTACATGATCTCAGACTTTTATATCTTTCTCCCCATAGGAAGAAGGTGGAAGAGAAAATGTCTGGGGTGTGTGGGGCTCTTGATTATGCTGGCTGCTTTTCCGAGCCTGCAGAAAGTGTAGAGTCAATGGATGGGAGGCTGATTTGCGTGATGGGCTACGTTCACAACCCTTTGTAGTTTCTTGCAGTCTTGGTTAGAGCAGGAGCCATACCAAGCTGTGATACAACCAGAAAGGATGCTTTCTATGGTGCATCTGTAAAAAATTGGTGAGAGTTGTAGTGGACATGCCGGATTCCCTTAGTCTTCTGAGAAAGTAGAGGTGTTGGTGGGCTTTCTTAACTATAGCATCAGCATGGAAGGACCATGATTGCTATTTACAAAATATTATTCACACAGTGATTGCTGCATTGGGTTTTGGTTTTTTTTAGGCATAAACTTCATGCTATTCTCAAGGTTTATTCACTGTCCAAGTAATTAAAATTTGTTCTCATTATCCTTCAACCAATATTAATAGAACAGATTATTAAATCTTTATCTCACTACTGTTTGTTGGACCTTGCTGAGTATAAGTTCACTGCCTTGTTTCCTACATTTCAACAGTAACTCTGCTTCAAAAGCACTTTAATTGATTTTAAACTATTTTAGAATGTCACATGGCCATGGTGATTTATAAACCCAAGTCTTTTTTGTTAGGGTGTAGTTAAATATGGTTTGTAGATGCATAAGAATTCCAGAGATCGTTTCGTTCATTGTGTCTTTACTACTCTCCATTTTAATTGTTGTAGCCCATGTCCCAATAGCAAACTTGTGGTAAAGGTTGGTATAGTCACATGATACCTCTTCTAACTTCTCCCTTGAACTCCTAATGATTCAGTATTTAGATTTTTCCAGTCATTGGAAACAGTCCACCTGTAAGATTTCATCATTTTAAAAGCCTTGAATTATTTTGAATCAGTATTCATAATTTAATTGCTGCATATTTTCCTTGACTCTGATACAATAATGCATGCAGTGGCTCAATAGGGACTTAATAGATTCCACATCACTTCCTACCTTTTATATTTAACATTCCTTTGTATAAATCCCTGAGTCCCAATTGTTTTTGTTCACCCTTTTCCAAGCTATTTAAAAACTGTATCATGTATTGAAGAGAAATGGATTGGGGGTGCGAGTTGGTGAGCATACCTGCTTTCACCTAGAGGGTAACACTTATGGAATGAATTGCCAGAGATGTTGGTTGAAGCTGGTAGTTCCAAAGGATACTGGAGACAGTTAAAATGTGTTGCTCGAAGGAGAGAAATTAATGGGTAGGGTGCAAAGTCTAGAAGGTGGTCTTCATCTAAATTCTTCAGGTCAGGTAGGTTATAACTCTGTAATCTGCTGTCTGAAAGAATCCTTCCTTTGCCGTTCCTGAGAAGAAGGGAGAGAATATGTTTGCCGCATGCCATTTGTGGGGGAATGGTAGCTTTTAAAAAAAATTCATTTTATGGCATGTGGGCGTTGCTGGCTATGCCACATATATGGCCCATTCCGAGGTGCCCATAAGGTGGCGGTGAGCTGCCTTCTTGAACTGTTGCGATCCCTGTATAGAATGTTGTTGAAAGATCCTCAATGCAATAACAATACTATGCTCTTCTGTCACTGTAGGCCAGTGGCCCTGATTTATAATATATCATCGTTCAGCTCATCCAGGATACTTTTACAGATGTTTGTGTTTTTTATTAACTTCAGGTGGCCATTATACAGCCTATTGCCTAAATAATCTGAATGATCGATGGTTTGAATTTGATGACCAGACTGTTATGGAAGTGTCTGAATCCACTGTGCAGAATGCGGAAGCTTACGTCCTCTTTTACAGGTAAGGCTGCTGGTTTTTGTTTTCCGTGGAAAAGCATTTAGAATTATCGTCCCGCATATTAAGAATAGATTTTGACTTATCCAGGCCCTACCAACCAGTGGTCCAGCCCTGCCAGTTTCATGACTTTTAAATTTAATCGTCTGGATTTTGGGCATCCAAATCATAACCTCAAACATTCATAGAAGAATCATAGAATTCCTACAGTGCAGAAGGAGACCATTTGGCCCATCGAGCCTGCACCAACAGCAATCCCACCCAGGCTCTATCCCCATAACCCCACGTATTTACCCTGCTAGTCCCCTTACACCAAGGGGCAATTTAGCATGGCCAATCAACCTAACCCGCACATCATTGGACTGAGAGAGGAAACCGGAGCAGCCGGAGGAAACCCACGCCGACATGGAGAGAATGTGCAAACTCCACACAAACAGTCACTCCAGATCGGAATTGAATATGCGTCCCTGGCGCTGAGGGGCAGCAGTGCTAACCACTCAATGCTCAATATTTAGCTGAGGAAACCTAGTGACCCTGTTTGTGATTTTTGTGGTGTAAATGATGATTCTGTAGTAGCACTTGTACTTTGGTCTTTTGGTCAGAATGCTGCGAGATATAGGCCCAGTCCAGAAGCTTCAGCACAAAATCTGGGTCGGGACCACCATAATTGGAATTAAACAGAGACCATATCCATTCCCTCGAATGACCCTATCTTAAAAGAACAAGGGAGTTCTCCTGGTGTCCCAATCAACACTTATTCCTCAACCAGCATTACAAAACACATTATCTGGCCATTATCATATTGGTGTTTGTGGGAGATTGCTGTGTTCAATCCTGCCCTTAGCTGGCCATTCCGGCTCAGTTGTCCGCATATCCAAAATAGTTCATTGCTGGACAGTATTTATAATGTTTGTGTTTTTCCTCCTTGCTCCATACCCCCTGGGATGTTTGCTGCCTCCTTCAGTGCAATGATTTGTTATTTGTTTTGGTGTTTGTGGTGTGATCAAGAAGGTGAAATTAAAACTACTGTGACATTGTCATTGCCTCCCTCATGGTCAACCTTTTTCAAAATAAAAGTACAATATGAGTCTGAATGGTCCCTAAACAAAATGTATGTATTGTTGATGTACACTAATTCACAATTTTGATTACTGTGTTGTGTGTTTCTCACCTCAATGTTCTTTAATCTAAACAAAATTGCTGATATAAATTGGGTGCATACATCATTTAGCATGCAAATCTTGATTGAACTGCGAGCAGGATCTAACCGCCACTCGTGAAATTATGAGGGGCATGGACAGAGTGGTTAAGGAGCAGCTGTTCCTCTTAGTTGAAGGGTCAGTCACAAGGGGACACAAGTTCAAGGCGAGGGGCAGGGGCCTGGGGGGAATGTGAGGAAAAATGTTTTTACCCAGAGGGTTGTGACGGTCTGGGAGGATGGTGGAGGCGGGTTGCCTCACATCCTTTATAAGATACCTGGATGGGCACTTGGCATGTCAAAACATTCAAGGCTGTGGGCCAAGTGCTGGTAAATGAGATTAGGTAGGAAGTCAGGTGCTTCGCATGTGCCAGTGCAGACTCGATGGGCTGAAGGGCCTCTTCTATACTGCATGATTCTATGCATGGACAGTGGATGTGGCTGAGGTGGGACATTTTGTTTTTCAGAGCTCTGCCAATCATAAGTCTGCTCCCCCTTTCCACCCGCCCTCCACATCCCAGAAACCAGCTGTTGCTTAAATGTTTCTGGCGTTTCTGATTATACTACACAACTTTGGTCCGTTCCATTGATTGAGCTCTGCTTATGAAGTTTTCCTCCTGTTGGAGCTGTCTGCCCTTTTTAAGTTGAAGCTTGTCCTGATGTTGCTGCCTAATTTAAAGTGAGGTTCTGCATTTTTCTTGTTTATACTTCTGCATCATTCTATATCCATATAAAAATCACCCTGCAGCATACGTTAAAGCTCTACAATGCTTCTTTCCCTGCGATAGACTTTGGCAGCGAGCTGACTTGGTTACACATATCATACTGGGCTGCCAGACACTACATTAAAATAGGTTTATTGCACTTTTCTTATTCAAACACCAAACGTTTATGCAAGACTGTTTTAGAAGTCAGAAGGCTATGAATTTGCTGCATAAAGGTCAGACAATTCAATTTGCAATTGGTTGCGCTGCAGAAGATAGGTAATTGTGAAGTCAGCTTGCCTCGCAGCAACTCAAATTTTACAATGCAAATTCACTTGGAATCTGCCACGTAGCTCTGCAGCATAAACTGATCAAATTCATATGCAGCTGCAGTGAATTGGAATGCCTTGAGGCGGAATCCATCATTAACGTAATCTTCACAAATATAACCTGTTTATTTCCAACTTCCAAACAAATTTTTGGTTTGAAGTCAAATCAACAATGTGTGTGTATACTCTAGCTACTTATATAAGTGGTGCAGTGCAGTGACATTCTTTGTGCTGCATCCTACAACAATGATGAAAATGATAAATGCCATATTTAAATGCTACTTTAAAGCTCCCAGCACAATCAAGCTTACGATACCGCAGTTCGTAATTCCTCGTCAAAACCCTGAACACACTCCTGATTTAATATCTATTGTTTAAAGCTAACTTAGAGTTGAGTATAATACTAGAGGAAAAGCCATTACTCTCTTTGGGGGCTTTTTTTTCCCTGTTCTGACTCCGCATATTTGTATCTACTTGAGACTACTCTTTCAGGCGATCCCAGCATCCGTGTTTTCACTTGCCAGGACACCTTTGAGTTTGCAGTGTATCCAGGGAACCACGAGAGCCACCTTCCATTTTCTTCAGCTACTGATTTTACCATGTGCCTTCACACAATCTTCAGAAGACAATAGAATGATATTGCTGTAATAATTATATTCTGATTTGGGCTTGGCGGCATGGTGGCACAGTGGTTAGCACTGCTGCCTCACAGCGCCAGGGACCCGGGTTCAATTCCCGGCTTGAGTCACTGTCTCTGTGGAGTCTGCACGTTCTCCCCGTGTCTGTGCAGGTTTCCTCCGGTGCTCCGATTTCCTCCCACAGTCCAAAGGTGTGCTGGTTAAGTGCATTGGCCATGCTAAATTCTCCCTCCGTGTATCCGAATAGATGCCAGAGTATAGCGACTAGGGGATTTTCACAGTAACTTAATTGTAGTGTGAATATAAGCTTACTTGTGACACTAATAAATAAACTTTACTTTTACTTTTTCAATTGGAAAATTGTAGTAAATAAACCGTAAAAGAACAGTCATAGTTAAATTGAAAAAAGAGCTTCTAATAAAAAATAGATTTGAACAAATCACACGTGATGTTTGTGTTTGAATTGAAGTTTCCATCCTTAGGGCACCAACTTAATAACAACCACTGATTGAATAGTAATTATACCACAGGTGATAAAAACATTGTTCTTTATAGAAGAGTGCAGCACAAAGGAAATCATTCAGCCCATTAACTGTGCCAAAATGGCATGACGAACTTAAAGATTTAGTTTAGTTTCTTAGAAGAAATGCTTCATTTTTGTAATGGCCATTTCTTGATCTCTTATTTCATGTAAAAGCAAAGTGAACACTTGGCAATGATATCATGCCCCAGCAGGATCAGAGCTATTTTTGTTGTAACTGAACATTAGAAGCTCGAGATTAACTTGGCTGTGGCACAGTTGGTATGAAATATCACTCCTGCAGTGTGGATTGGTTTCCTGATAAACTTTCAAGAATTATGTTCCATTTGAATCAAAGTCTAAAGATCCCACTATTTAAAGGGCTAGCTATTTTCCTCATCTCCTGGCCAACATTCCTCCTTCAACTAAAATCACCAAACACAGTGAATTTGATCATCCTGTCCTTTGCAGGATCTTGTGTGTAAAATGGTTGCTGCATCAGTCAACCTTGCAGACTTTCACTGCAAAAGTAATTAGTTGTGTGAGAAATGATGTGTATTATTCATACATTCACTCTTTCCTTTTCTATTGTGCTGTAATCATTAAGAATACTAAACATCATTAGAACATGTTGTGTTAAAATGGCAGAATCCCCTTTAAACATCTTTGCTAGAAAGATCTTGCACTGCACTTTTCACAAGGACGTCCACAGCCAATGAAATACTTTGTGTTGCTGCTGTAATGTAGGAGACAGCAGCCAATTTGCACATAGCACGCTCCTTCAAACAATAATAAGATAATTGGCTAGATAATGTCTTTGTGGTACTGATGAGGAATCCATGTTTTAATTTATTATTGTTATATGTATTGGTATACAGTGAAAAGTATTGTTTCTTGCGCTAGACAGACAAAGCATACCGTTCATAGAGAAGGAAAGGTGAGGGTGCAGAATGTAGGGTAACAGTCATAGCTGGGGTGTAGAGAAAGATCAGCTTAATGCAAGATAGGTCCATTCAAAAGTCTGACAGCAGCAGGGAAGAAGCTGTTCTTGAGTCGGTTGGTACGTGACCTCAGACTTTTGTATCTTTTTCCCGACGGAAGAAGGTGGAAGAGAGCATGTCCAGGGTGCATGGGGTCCTTGATTATGCTGACTGCTTTTCCAAGGCAGCGGGAAGTGCAGATAGAGTCAGTGAATGCGAGGCTGGTTTGCTTGATGGACCGGGCTTTGTTCTCTTTGTAATTTCTTGCGGTCTTGGTCAGAGCAGGAGCTACACCAGACTGTGATACATCCGGAAAGGCTGCTTTCTCTGGTGCATCTGTAAAAGTTGGGTCATGGCACTGGGAAAATGCCCCTGCTGAACTTTGAATGTTGCCACAGGAACTTTTATATCCACTTGGGACAGAAAGACGATCTCTAATGTCTTATTGGTGAGGCAGAACTTTCAACAATGCAATACTGCACTGCGGTACTGATTTGCATGTTATTTTACATAATGTAACCCTTAATGTTTAGCAACTTTGACAACTTTTGACCTGGAAGCAACACAGTGAGGGAAATATGTAATTTATTTTAAATGATTGTGGAATCTCTTATTGTTTTAAAAATTTGAAAAGGACTTTCATGAGTTTGCATCAATTGTAAAGAGATCATTTGTAATGCCCTTAGATAAGAACTGTGACTGTGACCTGTGACCTGTTCACTGTGACCTGGCAACCCTTGACCTCGAACCATTACCAACAGGAAGGAAGTTAAGAAAATAGCCATGTGGTAGGTAGACACAAAGGAGGTCATCAAGCAGAGGAGCTGAAAAGTGAAGGTGATAAGTGCACAGATGCAGACATGAGAAAGCAGGTAGAGACAGAAAAAGGACCGCAGAGTTCGAGAAAAATCAAATCGCTCTCAGGAAGAGGCCAATTATTCTGTTTGGCTGAAGAGGAGCCAGAAGATCTTGGAGATATTGTGGGAGCTGGCTAAAAAGTCTCAAACCTGGAAAGTTGTGTGAATAGCTCAGAGATGCCAAAGAGCTGGGTGTTTTCCCAGAAGTGGCCAAAATGTGAGCTGGGGTGTTATTGGTTGGTCAGTTGTAAAGAAACTCTAGAAAGCTACACCATCAGAATTGTCATGATCCGAGAGAAGGGGGGGGAGCTTCGTCGAAATGTGCCTTGGTGCTGATCAGACCTGTGAAATTCAAAGTGAAAGCAGTTGTTGCAGAAGACACCTGACTTTCTCAAGCAGGAATAAAGAACAGCATAAAAGCAAATTACTGCGGATGCTGGAATCTGAAACCAAAAGAGAAAATGCTGAAAAATCTCAGCAGGTCTGGCAGCATCTGTAAGGAGAGAAAAGAGCTGATGTTTTGAGTCCAGATGAAGCTTTGACAAAGGGTCATCTGGACTCAAAATGTCAGCTCTTTTCTCTCCTTACAGATGCTGCCAGACCTGCTGAGATTTTCCAGCATTTTCTCTTTTGGATAAAGAACAGCATATTGTGGAACGATGCCAAGAGAGATGCAAATACTTGTGGTTGCAGAAGACGCATCTTTGTCTTAACTATTAAAAGTGAAATTTTTTTCTTTTTATTTCAAGTATCACTTGCCTGTTAGCTCACGTTAAATCTGCATTTGTTCTGATTCACGTTAAAGTAACGGCTGCAAAAGGTGAAATCTTGCTGGTGATTTCTTCACTTGGGGGTCATTCAGTAAATGCCCATGAGGCATTGCAACAAGCTATTGATTATTTTACAAAATATTCCTACTCATAGAAACGCAGCCTATAGGAAAGTTGAACACTTTGTTGGCTAGGCAGAATGACTTTGGTTGCTCTGATGAAAATCTTATTAATCCAAGCCTGCAATTTTATTTTCCATTTCGTCCAGTTAAAACGTCATTAGGATTTGAGTCTGGTTCCAGTGTGAGGAGGGGGTGTTGGAAGGTGGGGTATAGTCAAGAGGATGCAAGGAGAAGAGCATTTCTTTTAAATGGTGATTTATTGTTTGAAGTACACTCCCTGAAAGGTGGATGGAAGTGATGGTAACTTACAGAAGAGTAAGCTGAAGAAGAAATATCTGCTGGGTATGGTAGTGAAAGAGCAGTGGCATGGGACTAATTGAATAACTTCTTTCAGAGAGCTGATACAGGCACAGTGAGCCATTTGACTTTCATCTGTGCTGTAAGATTCCAAGACCTTTGCTCCAAGAATGAGTTGTGTCCACTGAAAAAGCATGATACAAAGATGATATCTGATGGTGGGAGTCTCATAGAATCCCTACAGTGCAGAAGGAGGCCATTCGTCCCATTAAGTCTGCACCGACGACTGTCCCACCCAGGTCCTATCCTCGTAATCCCACATAACTACCCTGCTAATCTCCCTGACACTAAGGAGCAGCTTATCATGGCCAATCACCCTAACCCACGCATCTTTAAAGTGTGTGAGGAAACCGGAGCACCCGGAGGAAACCCACGCAGACATGGGGAGAATGCCAGTCAAGAAAGGGGTGAACACAGACAGTGACCCAAGGATGGAATTGAAGCTGGGTCCCTGGCGCAATGAGGCAGCAGTGTTAGCCACCGTGCCGTCTCATTGTGGAACAATTTGAAATGCTTTTTTTTTTTTGCAAATGATCTGGTGCAGAAACCAACAATTTTGGCGCTAACACTACAGGGAGGAGAATAAAGCGATTCTACAGTGGGGTCAACAAGAAATCAGCTGCTGCACACTTTGATTGTCTTGTCATTTTTATTTGGCAGGAAAAGCAGTGAGGAGATGCAGAAGGAAAGACAGAGAGTAAATCACCTACTCAATATGATGGAACCTAGTCTGCTTCAGTTCTACATTTCCCGCCAGTGGCTGAACAAATTCAAGACCTTTGCTGAGCCAGGCCCCATTAGCAACAATGAGTTCCTCTGTGTGCATGGAGGTAAGGTGTACTTGAAGTGCATTGCAGCCATGCCGACTGTTAGCAACTGACGGGTTGATGCGGAAGGGGAGGTTAATATGTCTGAGATTTGATTCCTATTTCATACGGCGCTAATTGATCTCATCTGAGGTGGCGAACAAAGAACAATACAGCACAGGAACAGGCCCTTCGGCCCTCCAAGCCCGCGCCGCTCCCTGGTCCAAACTAGACCATTCTTTTGTATCCCTCCATTCCCACTCCGTTCATGTGGCTATCTAGAAAAGTCTTAAATGTTCCCAGTGTGTCTGCCTCCACCACCTTGCCTGGCAGCGCATTCCAGGCCCCCACCACCCTCTGTGTAAAATACGTCCTTCTGATATCCGTGTTAAACCTCCCCCCCCCCTCCCCCCCCTCACCTTGAACCTATGACCGCTCGTGAACGTCACCACCGACCTGGGAAAAAGCTTCCCACCGTTCACCCTATCTATGCCTTTCATAATTTTATACACCTCTGTTAGGTCTCCCCTCATCCTCCGTCTTTCCAGTGAGAACAACCCCAGTTTACCCAATCTCTCCTCATAACTAAGTCCTTCCATACCAGGCAACATCCTGGTAAACCTCCTCTGCACTCTCTCTAAAGCCTCCACGTCAGAGAGTCTGTTGAAATTAACCTCTGCTTTCCAGGATAAAGTAAAGGGAAAATCCGTTCCTAATCCTCATCCAGTAACAACCCTTTTGAAGAAGATGCAAATGCCAGATGACATTAGGCTTGTTGGTTCTAGGTACCAGAGGGTGGCCACTGCCTGTGGAACTTTACCCCAGCAAAGAGAAGATGAGGGAAGAAAGTCACCATAAAAATAAATCTCTGTTATGAACAGCATTGCATTTTTTTCTTTTAAAGAATCATAGAAACAAGACATTGGAGAGTCACCGTGTAACACTATTCACTGAAACCTGTCTGTTACAGGTGTCCCCCCTCAGAAGGCCAGTTATATAGATGATCTTGTAGTGATGTTGCCTCAGAATGTATGGGACTATCTGTACAGCAGGTGAGTAACGTTCTCCTCCTCCTCCTCCCCTGGGAAGTGACTATTTAGGGTTAATCTTTCCATGAATAACAACTCGTGTTCAGTCATGCCATTATAGATCGGCAAGGCCGCTTGTTTTCACAATAAACATGTCGTTGCGAAAGGAAAACCACCTATAGATGGAATCATGACATTCGATCCCTAAAAGAGTTATGCAAGATCATTCTGTAAACACACTGAAAATCACAGAAGCACTGAAGTGGAACTTGATACACCAATCAGTGGTCCATTTACAAATTAAGTGAGAGGCATTGATTTTTTTATTTTTGTCAATAAACGCCTGGAATTCTGTTTTTAAAGATTCCTTTTTTGAGATGTAAAAGGCTGGGGCTGATCTTTCTTTGGTGTACTTGCTGCATGATGAGTCTGTCATTTTACTTCAGTCGGCATTGTCCTGCTGTCGGTGCGAACAGAACATTTTGAGAGTTTTCTCTTTAAATTGGCTCAACATTTTGTTTATAACTGCAACCGGCTCTGTTAAAAACCGTGGCTTTGTTTAAGAAGCAGTTGAATGGTTTGTTTGCTGGTGGGAGATGATAGCTCTGGACAGTCACCGATTTAGTTTGATTACTTTTTAGTTAATCTAGCTGCTAACCTCTCTGATAATCTCTGAAACTCTTTGAGCACTTTCCATCACTTTGACTCAGTGTTGGGTTTTAAATCTACTGTATAGCACACTGGCACACTTTTATCAACCAACATCATTAAAACAGATCAGCTGTCTTTGTACCTTCTGTCTTATTTATATCTTTGCTATTTGTGGGATTTTCCTGTGCATAAGTTAACTCAGTAAGAAGTTTAACAACACCAGGTTAAAGTCCAACAGGTTTATTTGGTAGCAAAAGCCACACAAGCTTTCGGAGCTCTAAGCCCCTTCTTCAGGTGAGTGGGAATTCTGTTCACAAACAGAAAGTGTTAACTGCCACACTTCCCTCGATTGCAATTGTGAATGCACTTCGATAGTGGTTGACTATACAATGGTTGACTATACAATGGTTGACTATACAATGGTTGACTATACAATGCTTTGGAGTGTTCTGAGGTCAGGAAGGGTTCTATATAAATGTTTCGTTTTTCTTGACTGGCATGCAGCAGTGTTACGTTTTACAGAAACTAGAATATTCTGTTCCCCTCCCCTGCCAGGTACGGAGGGGGACCGGCTGTCAATCACCTCTACACCTGCCAAATCTGTCAGATTGAGATTGAAAAGATTGAAAAGAGAAGGAAGATGGAACTGGAAATGTTCATACGGGTAAGCAAACAAATGTCTTGTTAAAAGTCTGAAGATTTTGTTTTGCACTTCAACCCGGACTTGAAATGTTTTGCATCCAAAATTGAAACCTGTGGAATTTATAAGGGTGTGGATTTGGAGAATTTGTGTTTTAGTCCATCATTTGGTTGCACTAAAAACTCACGTCTTCCATTCGAATCAAACAAACTTGGAACAAAGTCATGGCCTCACCTTGCAGTTTCTGATGGTGAATTTGATCATTTGGACCTCTTCAGAATGGCGAATTAAAAGACTTGATAATGTAAGGTACATTAAGCAGTTCATTGTGGACTAAGAGCTAAAGTTTTTTTTGTGTGGGGAAACATTACCAGCTTTTTAAAAAAAAAAAAGTAGCATTGGCACATTAGACATCTGCCACTGCTATTATCCATAAACATACAGACATATGCTAGCCACGTGCTAGTCAGAGTAGAAATGAGAGGATATATCGGATAAACACATGGCTGAAGAGATGGTGTCAGGGAGAGGGTTTCAGATTCCTGGGGCATTGGGACCGGTTCTGGGGGAGGTGGGACAAATTGGACGGGTTACACCTGGGCAGGACCGGGACTGATGTCCTAGGGGGAGTGTTTGCGAGAGTGGTTGGGGAGGGTTTAAATGAATATGCCAGGGGGATGGGAACTTATGTAAGGAGTCCGAGAAGGAGGGAGCAAGGACAAAATGTGGGGAGAAGGTTCCAACTACATCAAAAATCAGGAAAAAAGTTAAAAGGAAGGAGAACTCAGGAGATGTTGTTAATGGAAGTGTTAGACTGGCCTGTGCATCTCAAGCACTTAACTTTTATTTCAAATTTCTGACTGCTGCAATTTTCTTTCCCATCTCACTTGGAGATTCCCAACCTTTTGTGCTGTATCTAAAATTAATTGGTTTCTGTTTTACTGGGTTTCATGAGCACACTTCATTGCCTTGCGTACTTCAGCATACATGACTCGTGGTTCATCGTTAAACTCAGCAAAATCAAATTAAGCACCTTAATTTCAATAAAGTTGCCCTGTCCTGTCACTCATTTGTACTGGGAGCAGTAAAAAGTAAAAATATTCAACCACTTGCTTTTAAACAAATTTTCACTCCCCTTTGTGAACTAGCTATTAATAGCATGTCTGCTGTCAACTGTAACATGGTATTTTCATCCATTCCTTAAGGATTAACCACAGGAAATCAACTGAAACCTTGTGCAGTAATGAGGAAAAGCACAACTGCAAATATGAACTCATTCAATTCATCAAGGCATGGTGGCACAGTGGTTAACATTGCTGTCTCACAGCGTCAGGGGTCTGGGTTCGATTCCTGGCTTTGGTCACTGTCTGTGGAGTTGCACATTCTCCCCATGTCTGCGTGGGTTTCCTCCAGGTGCTCCGGTTTTCTCCCACAGTCCGAAAGACATGCTGGTTAGATGCATTGGCCTTGCTAAATTCTCCCTCAGTGTACCTGAACAGGCACCGGAGTGTGGCAACTAGGGGATTTTCACAGTAACTTCATTGCAGTGTTAATGTAAGCCCACTTGTTACTAATAAATAAACTTTATTTTTACTTTACTTTTAAGATATTCTTTGCAGCTCGTCATAAAGTAGTTAAATAACGTATCGGTTGAATAAGTCACTTCAAAAGTACGGCAGGGCAAGGTTTACAATTGGGGGAGAGGTAATTATGATGCGATTAGGCAAGAATTAGGGGGCATAAGTTGGGAACAGAAACTGTCAGGGAAAGGCACCAATGAAAAGTGGAACTTTTTCAAGGAACAAATACTGGGTGTCCTTGATAGATATGTCCCTGTCAGGCAGGGAGGAAATGGCCGAGTGAGGGAACCATGGTTCACGAAAGAGGTGGAAAGACTTGTGAAAAGGAAGAGGGAAGCTTATGTAGGAATGAGGAAACAAGGTTCAGATGGCTCGATTGAGGGTTACAAGTTAGCAAGGAACGAGCTGAAAAGGGGGCTTAGGAGAGCTAGGAGGGGACATGAGAAGTCCTTGGCGGGTCGGATCAAGGAAAACCCCAAGGCTTTTTACTCTTATGTGAAGAATAAAAGAATGACCAGGGTGAGGTTAGGGCCGGTCAAGGACAGTAGTGGGAACTTGTGTATGGAGTCAGTAGAGATAGGCGAGGTGATGAATGAATACTTTTCTTCAGTGTTCACCAAGGAGAGGGGCCATGTTTTTGAGGAAGAGAAGGTGTTACAGGCTAATAGGCTGGAGGAAATAGATGTTCGGAGGGAGGATGTACTGGCAGTTTTGAATAAACTGAAGGTCGATAAGTCCCCTGGGCCTGATTAAATATATCCTAAGATTCTTTGGGAGGCAAGGGATGAGATTGCAGAGCCTTTGGCTTTGATCTTTGGGTCCTCACTGTCCACGGGGATGGTGCCAGAGGACTGGAGAGTGGCGAATGTTGTTCCTCTGTTTAAGAAAGGGAATAGAAATGACCCTGGTAATTATAGACCGGTTAGTCTTACTTCGGTGGTTGGTAAATTGATGGAAAAGGTCCTTAGGGATGGGATTTACGACCATTTAGAAAGATGCGGATTAATCCGGGATAGTCAGCACGGATTCGTGAAGGGCAAGTCGTGCCTCACAAATTTGATTGAATTTTTTGAGGAGGTAACTAAGTGTGTTGATGAAGGTAGGGCAGTTGATGTCATATACATGGATTTTAGTAAGGCGTTTGATAAGGTCCCCCATGGTCGGCTTATGATGAAAGTAAGGAGGTGTGGGATAGAGGGAAAGTTGGCCGATTGGATAGGTAACTGGCTATCTGATCGAAGACAGAGGGTGGTGGTGGATGGAAAATTTTCGGATTGGAGGCAGGTTGCTAGCGGAGTGCCACAGGGATCAGTGCTTGGTCCTCTGCTCTTTGTGATTTTTATTAATGACTTAGAGGAGAGGGCTGAAGGGTGGATCAGTAAATTTGCTGATGACACCAAGGTTGGTGGAGTAGTGGATGAGGTGGAGGGCTGTTGTAGGCTGCAAAGAGACATAGATAGGATGCAAAGCTGGGCTGAAAAATGGCAAATGGAGTTTAGCCCTGATAAATGTGAGGTGATTCATTTTGGTAGGACTAATTTAAATGTGGATTACAGGGTTAAAGGTAGGGTTCTGAAGACTGTGGAGGAACAGAGAGATCTTGGGGTCCATATCCACAGATCTCTAAAGGTTGCCACTCAAGTGGATAGAGCTGTGAAGAAGGCCTATAGTGTGTTAGCTTTTATTAACAGGGGGTTGGAGTTTATGAGCCGTGGGGTTATGCTGCAACTGTACAGGACCTTGGTGAGACCACATTTGGAATATTGTGTGCAGTTCTGGTCACCTCACTATAAGAAGGATGTGGAAGCGCTGGAAAGAGTGCAGAGGAGATTTACCAGAATGCTGCCTGGTTTGGAGGGTAGGTCTTATGAGGAAAGGTTGAGGGAGCTAGGGCTGTTCTCTCTGGAGCGGAGGAGGTTGAGGGGAGACTTAATAGAGGTTTATAAAATGATGAAGGGGATAGATAGAGTGAACATTCAAAGACTATTTCCTCGGGTGGATGGAGCTATTACAAGGGGGCATAACTATAGGGTTCGTGGTGGGAGATACAGGAAGGATATCAGAGGTAGGTTCTTTACGCAGAGAGTGGTTGGGGTGTGGAATGGTCTGCCTGCAGTGATAGTGGAGTCAGACACTTTAGGAACATTTAAGCGGTTCTTGGATAGGCACATGGAGCACACCAGGATGATAGGGAGTGGGATAGCTTGATCTTGGTTTCAGATAAAGCTCGGCACAACATCATGGGCCGAAGGGCCTGTTCTGTGCTGTACTGTTCTTTGATTTCTATGAAAAGGTTATTTCTACTGTTGAAAGTGAAAGACTGGTGTTTGAGTTACTATTTCTAATTTCTTTGTTTAAAATCTAGTTGAAATGCTGAAATTAGCTTCCTCGGAATTTCTTTCATTTGTTCGTGGGATATGGGCGTCACTGGCTAGGCCAACATTTAGTGTCCATCCCTAATTGCCCTTGAAAGTTGGTGGAGAGCTAACTTCTTGAGCTACCTACAGTCCATGTGGTATAAGAATATAAGAATATAGCTACACCCACAGCGCAGTTTCAGAATTCTGACCGAGTGGCAGTAATGGGACAGCAATTTTGTTCCGAATCAGGATGGTGTGTGATTTGGAGAGGTATGTGTAGGAGCTGGTGTCCCATCCTCCAAGTTGGTCGAAGTCCCACATTTGGGAGGTGCTGTCAAAAGAGCCTTGGTGAGTTGCTACACCCCCCTCTTAAACAATATAAAATCCCTCGCATTTCTCCCTCTCTTTAACTCTGAAGAAGAGTCACGCGGACTCGAAGTTAATTCAGTTTCTTGCTCTCCAGATGCTGCCAAACCTGCTGAGTGTTTTCAGCAGTTTCTGTTCTTATTTCAGATTTCAAGCACCCAAAGTATTTTGCTTTTATTTAACCAACGATTTCATTTCAATTAGATATAAAAAGTCAACAGCAATCTGACTGAACCTGGTTTTAAGTATCTCTCTCACCCCAACACAGGAAGGACAGAATTCCCACCCTGTGCCCAGTTCTCCCACACAAGCCGGCCCATCTCCCCCTCCCTATCCTACCCACTGCTGAGACCCTGCCGTGCATTCAGCAGACATTCTTTGCAATTCTCAAGCAAGGCTATGCAAAGAGCAGGGGGTTGGGACAAATTGGATAGTTTTCACAGAGTCAGTATGGACACAATGCATCAAATGTGTAGCAGGGTGGCACAGTGGTTAGCACTGCTGCCTCAAAGCGTCAGGGACCTGGGTTCAATTCCCGGCTTGGGTCACTATCTGTGTGGAGTATGCATGTTCTCCCCGTGTCTGTGTGGGTTTCCTCCAGGTGCTCTGGTTTCCTCCCACAGTCCGAAAGACCTGCTGGTTAGGTGCATTGGCCATGCTAAATTCGCCCTCGGTGTACCCGAACATGCGCCAGAGTGAGGCGACTCGGGGATTTTCACAGTAACTTCATTGCACTGTTAATGTAAGCCCACTTGTGACACTAAAAAATAAACCTAAACATCTTTTCCGGCTCCTAACAGTGCTGAAATGCAGGACTGCGCCACTGTAAACAAGCCACTAGAGTTGCTGTGAATGCGACTACTGCATGAAATGAGAACCGCTGCACAGGTGGAGGGCAAGTCCCGTCTCTTTGTTAGGTCCAACATTGAAACTCCGATTAATAGAGCGTTCCAGTTGGCACAATGCCGGATGATGCACAGTTTACTGTATCTGGTCAGATTTCATGCTGTTTGTGGGACTTTGCTGTAGACAAATTGGCTGTTGCATTTCCTACATTACAACAGTGCCAAAACTTTAAAAATACTTAATTGGTTGTAAATCACTTTGGCACCTCTCCAGGTCCTGAAAGATGGTGTTATAAATGCAAGTCTTTTTAAAAGCAATAATATTCAGCTTCTACATCCAATGTTGTTGCATTGATTGTTTTTGGCAAGTTTGTATAGTCTGACAAAATAATTGATTTTTTTTTAATATAGTTAAACAAAGCTTTCCAGGAAGAAGAATCGCCTTCTGTTATCTACTGTATTAGCATGCAGTGGTTTAGAGAATGGGAAGGATTTGTCAAGGGCAAGGAACATGGTATGTAAACCACAATGTCACAAACATGTAAAATGGGCTCATGTCTTGGTTATTTTAGAGGTTGTATTAGTTTGAAATTTGGAGATGCTTCTTTATTGTTGCTCGCTTTCCTAGCGGGTGAATGCTTTGGGGGTAATTTGACACGAGTACATGGGGCTGGAACTTCCGAGTCCTGGCCTCATTACTAACCTTAGTGAGGAGCTGCAGATTTTGCACATGACCTTCCAACTCAGGCCGGGAGAGACAAGTGCAGTGTAGGAGGTTCCCAAGCTATTCAGTCCAGTGTGACCAAGTTGGGGGAGAGGAAGCTACGGCCCAGGTTCAGCACTAGCTGCCAGGTGGTGGGGTTGGGGGGGATTTGGAATAGGAATTGGATGGATCAGTTGGGGAAGGAGTAGGATGGGCTGGGTAATCAGTTCAATAGGGTTAGGATGAGTTTAGTGATGAGGGGTGGGGGGGGAGGGAGGGGGGTTGGTGGTAGCATGTGTCGGAGGGGTCAGAAGTTCAGTCATGGATGGGATAGGGTGGGTCATGGGGATCAGATGATTGGTCAGGTTGGGAGAATAGTCAGCAGGGTGTAGTTGCGGGCAGGGGGTGGGGGGGATTGGGGTAATTGGGATGTCAGTACTATATCAGTTATCCAAGAGTTAGAAGTGGTTTCAATTCTTCTAACTTTTCCTCGATAACAGTAGCAGGAAACCAGAACGTGGCTTATCTGGCCGATGTTTTAGCATCCATTTTGGGTTTGTTCGTTGAATTGAATGTTTGCCCTTCCCTCAGTGCAAAGCCTGCTATTTGGCCCAGATTTTACACTTACGCATATGGTGTGTGTCTGACAGGGTTGTCATGTATTGAAAATGTAGTCCAAATTAAGTTTTACAAAGTATTCACAGTACAATAATTGACTATTTGGACAGACAGTTCTGCATCGGTGTTTTATACTGCACACAAGCCTCCTCCTACCTTCCTTCATTTAATTCCATCATCATATCCTTGTGCTCCTTTCTCCATCGTGTTTATATAGCTTCCCTTAAATGCATCTCTGCTATTTGCCTTAACAATTCCTTGTTGGAGTGAGTTCCATAATCTCAGCACTCTGAGTGAAGAGATTTCTCCTGTTGGATTTATTAATGGCTACCTTACATTTATCGTCTCTAGTTCTGGTCTCACCTACAAATGGAAATATCGTCTCTTTATCTACTCCATCAATCTCTTTCATAATAAAGTTCTCTTATCAGGTTGCCCATCGGTCTTGAATTCTCTAGAGGAAAGCGCATCAGCCTATTCAAACTTTCCTGATAGGTATAACCCCTCAGTTCTGGGCATCATTCTAGTAAATAGCTTTTGCACCTTCTGCAATGCCTCTATATCTTTTTTTTTATAATATTGAGACCGTACGATATTTTGTCCAGGATTTGTTTCCCTCACGTCCATACTGAATTTGATTAATGAGGGATCCAGCTCAAAGGCTGCAATGAAAATCAACACAAGTTACAAAAGAGTAATTGAATTCAAAGATGCATCATGGATGGCTAAATAATTTGTTAAATATTGAGAGCCTGGTGTTCTAAATGCCTAAAAATTTTGTTTACATCCCGACTGTGTTGGAACCCAGATTCATCGGAACGTTTGTACTCCAACGTATTCATTCCCAGAAGCTCAAAACTGGGCCACTTTCTGACCTATCTCCCTACCTAGTTGAAACTTTCAACTTTAAAAATAAAGCTTGATGCCAACTTTACTCCGCTTCCTGCTTTATCTCATCTTTCTTCAATTTCAACCTGCTCCGTAGACTTTGAGCCCTCAATTTATTACAGAGTATTTGCTGGCAGAATTTCTACCTCATATATTAATTAATGAGCACATGCAAGTCGTTAATCCTGAGTTTAGTGTCTGGATTTCTCAATTTAATCTTGTAGTTCTTCAAATAGAAAATATTTTTTGAAGTAATTTTATAAAGCAGTTACTTGCAATGCATTATAAAGGAAGTGTAGATTTATAAAGTTGGTGAATGCTGCAACTATTGTGATCAATTGTTGACTTTTTAAAGTATTTGGGTCATAGGATTTTTAATTATGATGGGAATTGAGTAGCGGTCGAACATAATACTGATGGAGTGTAATTCTGCTGACCTTATTGTCTTTTTTTTAATATTGGTTTTCTCCACTTCAATGAGGTGCCTTCCAATGAGAAAAATGCAAATTGTTATTTACAATATGTATTTATAGTGATATTTGACTTGCTCTGTGCCATTTAAATAAATGGCCAGCTAATGACAGTGTCATCCTTGATTTATTAATACCCTCTTAATTCTTGTCTTAGAGCATCCTGGTCCAATTGATAACACCAAGATCGGTGTTGGTAAGAGCAACCATGTGTCTTTAAAACAAGGTATGTGCACATTCTTTATTTCAGTGGTTAGTGTTGCTGCCTCACAACGCCAGGGGCCCGGGTTCAATTCCGGCCTTGGGTGACTGTGTGAAGTTTGCATGTTCTTCCCCTGTCTGTGTGGGTTTCCTCCGGATGCTCCACAGTCTAAAGATGTGTGGGTTAGGGGGATTGGCCATGCTAAATTGCCCCTTAGTCTTCCAAGATGTATAGATTAGATGGATCAGCCATGGTGAATGTGTGGGGTTACGGGGATAGGGCAGGGAAGAGGGTCTGGGTGGGGTATTCTGTCGGAGAGCCGGGCGCAGACTCGATGGGCCAAATAGTCTCTTCTGCACTGTAGGGATTCTATGATTTGAAAGAGCGAGCAAAGTTATAGTATACTTGTATAGAGCTTTGATTAGACGGAACTAGGTCTAAGTGTTTTAAACCTAAATGAAAGGTAATTTTAAGGATATGAATGACAGTGCTGGCTGAAGTGAACTGGGAAGCTAGTTTGGAAGTTAGGACAGTGGTGTTGCCTTGGCAGACTTGGAGATATTTAGTAACGCTCAACAAAGGTTTATCCCAGTGGGAAAAGGAGACTGAGAAGGATGCATCATCAATGGCGAAATAAGTTTATTTAGTAGGCTTAAATTAACATTGTACCAGTCAGTTATTTTCGATCTGATGGCACAGTGGTTAGCACTGCTGCCTCACAGCTCTAGGGACCCGGGTTCAATTCCCAATTTGGGTCACTCTCTGGGTGGAGTCTGCACGTTCTCCCCGTGTCTGCGTGGGTTTCCTCCAGGTGCTTCAGTTTCCTCCCACCATCCAAAAGACGTGCTGGTTAGGTGCATTGGCCATGCTAAATTTTCCCTCAGTGTCCCTGAACAGGCACCGGAGTGTGGCAACTAGGGGGATTTTCACAGTAACTTAACTGCACTGTTAATGTAAGCCTACTTGTGACACTAATAAAAAAATAAATAGAAAGATTGTATCAATTTTGGCAGATCAGATCCAGATCTAGTTCAGTCCCTGAGAGTTGTCTATTTTCTGCAGTCTACCTATCATCATAATACTGGGTTAGAATGCTGATGTGCCAATATACACCAGGTTGCAGATGAGATCTGATCATTGGATAACAAATGGGAATCTGAAGGGCGTATGGGGGATGTTTGTGCAGTTCATGTGTCTAAGAGTCCAGGACACCCAAGAAAAACAGACTTGTGCATTCCATGACCTCAGTAGAAGCACTTACAACCAATTAAGTACTTTAAGTGTAGTCACTGTACTGTAGGAGGTTTTCAATACAGAAGTTGTAATTCAACAAGTAAACTTCTTATCCACATAGTCTTCATTTATCTGGTATATCCATAATGCTAGTTTTATTTACTCTTTCATGGGATGTGGGCGTCTCAGGCCAGCATTTATTGCCCATCCCTAATTGCCCTTGAACTGAGTACCTTGCTAGGCTATTTGAGGGCATTTTAAGAGTCAACCACATTGCTGTGGGTCTGGAGTCAGGTGTAGGCCGGATCAGGTAAGGACAGCAGATTTCCTTCCCTAAAGGACGTTAGTGAACCAGATGGGTTTTTACAACAATTTTAACATTTGTGGCTGGTCGCCCTTAACGAGACTAGATTTCTGCTCCAGATTTGCTAATCAGCTGCCGTGATGGGGTGCTGTGGTAGTAGCAGTCAGGTAAATTGGGTCGGACTGATTTCGGGGGAGCCCAATATAGCGGAATGAGATCTGTCCAGAAAAGCTACCGGCCCTGTACTGGCAAGCACAAAGAATCTTAACTGTGTTGGTTGGTGTGATTTGGAAGGGTGCTATTTACCAGTTCCATGCCCTCATCCTCTGAGCAGTGATGCTAATCGCGTTCTTTTTAAATTTCTCGTTCCAGGAGCTGATTCTGGCCAGATCTCAGAAGAGACCTGGAGCTTCCTCTACTCCATCTACGGAGGAGGCCCAGAGATCACTTTGCGGCAGAACATCAGCCATCCTGATACGTCAAATGTAGAAGAGAAAATTGAGGTTGAAATCCGCCCAGTGCAATAATGTTAAAGGAAATGTTAGAAACTGTGAATTATGCTGGATTCTAAGCATTCCAGGGTGTGAGATATTTTCTGAAAACAACTCCTGCAGTGGCATTAATGTTTTGTGTTTTAGGGACAATCACAAAGTTAAACCCCTTTTATGTAATATAGTTTGATGTAGGTTTCAGGCTTACCTGATAAGCTGTACTGAAAGGTTGGAAGTGTTTTCTGGTGGTATGTGATGTAGCTTTGATCTGTGAAAGGCCCACACACTGGAAGTGTACTGGTGTGAAACAGGTTGCTTATATTAAGTTGACTCAGGAAAGCACTGATCTTCTGTTTGCACTGTACTGTAGATGAAAAATCAAAGATTTCAAAGCTCTTGTCCGTGCTACTGTAAGCAGCTAAAGGAATATTCTCAGGAGAATTTGCAAAAATTGTAATGTTGAGTCTAGACGCAATGTGGGTGGGGCAGGCTAACTCCTACGTATTATGTTCATCTAAATTATAAGGAACATAGAAAGCCGTTCAGTCCATTGCATTGGTGCCAGCACTGGGTCTTTGACCGTCTAAGCCTCTTTCCTACCTTTTTTAAAAGTTTCAATTTATAACCCAATCCTTTTTTCAATGCCTAAGTAGCCACTTGTAATAAAGCATTGCCTTTCCTATGGAGAAAATGTCTTCCATCTATCCTCTAATCGGAATCAGTCTCTCGTTTTACAAAGTTGGAAAACCAGTACATATTATTTATTGTTTACCCCCTTTCATAACTTCAAAAATCTGTTAGCTCATCCCGACTACTTCCCTTCCGGTGAGAACACTCCAATTTTGTGAACCTACGTGTCGACTCTCCTCAGCTGTCAGCACTCGCTCCTGAGCCTGAAGCCGGTGGGTTCAAGCCCCACTCCTGAGAACTATGGACATAACGGAGACTGTGATCACTGAAGAGTGCTGCATTGTTGGAGGTGCTGTCAAGCCGGTGCTTTGTTACCTGATGAGGCAGACGGTTGTAGAGTCAACCCCACACAAAGGAGCTCAACGCACAATCTCTGCTAACTTTCTAGTGTAGACCTGAGGGAATCTCATGTGGTGTTCACTAATAGAATGGCTACAGCACAAAAGGAGACAATTTGGCCTGTCCAGCTCCTGCTCACACTCTTCAAGAGTGGTCCCACTTCCCCCATTTGATGGGTGGGCAGTGTAATTAAAGTCTTTACCCAGCCACCTTCAAAATTTGATTTTTTATTTCTGGCTTCTTGCTGGGTCAAAATTATCTTTTGTCTCCAGTGAACCACTTCACTTAAAAAATGATTCACTGTAAGCAAAACATTTTGTTGTGTTTGAGAGACACTGTAAGATTGTTTCTCGCATTATTATCCTAAATGTCGAGACCTGTGTTGCCACCGCAATCTTTCCGAACCCACTCTCTGAACATTATTTTTAAATGCCGGGAGATTGTCTCTGACCTTCAGTGATGTGCCTGGAGTTGAACGTCCAGGAGTGACGGCCAGCTGGTCCATCCAGCCTGCCTCCACACTTCATAACGTCGGAGCGTTCATGACCCAAAGTGCCCAGTCATTGCCAACTGGTTGAAATAAAATTCAATTTTATTTGAATAAATCTGTGGGCTCTCTACTGCACGGGTCCAGTAAAGGAAGAGAAACTCCTCACCATGGTATAAATTTTAATCGACAGCAAAAGGAGATATCAGTTGGGTTTAGACTCAAGTGCGATTCTTGCTAAACTTCTTTGAAGTATTTCACTAAAAGCACAGCTGATTATTCTCTAGGGTAAGATTATGTAACTGATGCAAAAATGGTCCTGTAGCTCGTTGGACAGATTAGTTGCCCTTGAGCAACAGTCTTCTAGAATTGATGATTTGAAACCAGTCTCCTTAGCATGTGCCTCAAAGGAATGTTCCATAAAATTGAAACCATGCATTAGCCAGAATGTGACTTTTCTGTTTCTAAACAGGATTTTCCCTTGAGCTTTTTTGTATTAATTTATTTTTTAAAATGCGCATGCAAATCTCGATTGCAACGATGGCTGATTTAAGTTGAACTTGCACTTTGAAGAAATTATGACTCTAACTAACTACGTTTTTTTTTAAAGGAATCATTTATGTAAGGAATGTAAGAGTACCTTGATAATTGCAATTAACGGAACCAGGCACCTTCAACTCTGAGAACGAAGCACTCAGTCTCATACACCTGTGCATGTTATCTTTGTGATATTAGGATCATGAATGTGAAAATGTGCTGCACTGCTGCAGAAGTACATAATTGTGGAAGTAAAGTTGGAATGCATAATCAGTGGAAGATGTTCTCTTAGCTTCTTGATGCTGAATAGCAATAGGGACCTGTCTCTTTTGTTCAATAAAACAAGTGATACAAACCCCGCTGTAGATTTTCTTTCCTGTGCACTACTTGGTAATGTCACGTAACAATTCACCATCTCTTGCTCTGTCGGTCTGTTCAAGAGTCTTTGTTTATCCACAGCTAGTCTGCATTTAGGCAGAAACGCTGCAATAAAAACAGAAAAGGGTGACACCGTGGCAGTGGTTAGCGCTGCTGCCTCACAGTGCCAGGAACCCAGGTTCAAATCCCAGCTTGGGTCACTGTTTGTGGGAGTCTGCACGTTCTCCCCATGTCTGCGTGGGTTTTCTCCCATAGTCCGAAAGACCTGCGGGGTTAGGTGCATCGGCCATGCTAAATTCTCCCTCAGTGTACCCAAACAGGCACAGGAGTATGGCAACTCGGGGATTTTCACAGTAACTTCATTGCAGTGTTAATGTCAGCCTACTTGTGACAATAATAAATAAACTGAACAAAAAACCCTCAGCAGGTTAGGCAAATGTGATGAGCGAAGTAGTCGATGTTTCAGATTGATCTGTCATCACAGTGGGAAGACATTGAGATAAAAATCTTTCAAATAGTAGCTATGAGAAGAAGGGACATTATGGTGTCCATTTTGGTTTAATGGTAGCACGCTTGTCCTAGTCAGAAGGTCAAGGGCTTGAACCCCTTCCAGAAATATTATACAGGCTGCCGAAAGTCTTGTTTCCTTTTATTTTCCTGAAGACCTGAATCCTTGCCCGTCAACTTAATGGCCTACTCCTGCTCCTATTTCTTATGTTCTTAACTTTTGCTACCTTGTTCAAGATGCCACTCAACCTGTATGAGCATTGGAAGGTTATTTTTTTAAAGCCTTGCATTTAAATAGTGCTTTTTGTGACCACTGGATATTTCAAAATGCTTTACAGCCAATTAAGTACTTTTTTGGAGTGTTGTTACTATTATAATGTAAGAAATGCAACAGCAAATTTGCACACAGCAAACTCCCGCAAACAGCAAGGTGATAATGTAATGTCCTAACTGCTGGAAGCTGAGGGTTTTAAAGAAAAAGATGTGGTTTGCACATGTAGATTCAAGCTAACAACAGATTTATTGAAGAAACTGTACAGAGTACAAAATTAAACTAAGCTGGCCCCAGTGCACACCCTGTGACATCACCATCAAATCATGTAGCCAGCTCTTAAAGCAATCATGCAACCACTTAAATGTATAACATCCCTCCCCCTTTAACAAATTGCTGTGATATACATAGGATCAATAATACTCTAGACACAGTACCATGCACCATTAATTATTATACATAGTCAGTAAGAAAGTCAATCAGCAGGCCACCTATTCCTCTTCGACATTCTGGAATTTGGCTGTCCTTGACTCTAGAAGTACGATTTGGAATTTCAGTCGACACTTCTCTTGGAACTAATTCTGCATCATTCCCACATGATAAGCTCAATGCATTCTATGCTCACTTTGAGTAGGGGGTGAGTGGGAGGTTGTCATCCGCCTGAACAGCCTCGGTCGAACCGAAATCCAAGGTCACCATTGGAGACATCAGATCGGTTGTCTTGAATGTTAACCTACTGAAGACGACTGGTCCGGATGGGGTCCCAGTCAAGCACTCAGATCCTGCATGGACCAGCTGGTGGGGGTACTCACAGACATCTTCAATCTCTCCTTACTCTGGTCTGAGGTATCTATCTGCCTCAAGAAGATGACCATCGTCCCTGTACCAAAGAAAAGCCAGGCAGTGTGTCTTAATGACGAGTGCACGGTAGCTCTGAAATCCATCATTATGAAGTGCTTCAAAAGGTTTGTCATAGCACACATCAACTCCAGTTTTCACATTGTCCAGACCACTATAGTTCGCTGCAACAGGTCCACAGCAGACACCATCTCGCTGGCCCTACACTCAACCTTGGAACACCTAGATAACAAGGATGTATATGTCAGACTCCCATTTATTGACTACAGCTCAGCCTTCAACACCATTATTCCTACAAAACCCATCTCCAAACTCCCTGCCCTGGCTCTTCCCTCTGTGACTTGATCCCCGACTTCCTAACTCACAGACCACAATCAGTAAGGATAGGCAACAATACCACCACCACGATCATCCTCAATACCAGTGCCCCACAAGGCTGTGTCCTCCGCCCCTTACTATACTCCTTATACACCTATGACTGCATAGCCAAATTCCACTCCAACTCCAGTTTCAGATTTGCTGATGACACCACCGTAGTGGGTCGGATCTCAAACAACAATGAGATGGAGTACAGGAAAGAGAGAATCTGGTTAAATGATGCAACAACAATAATCGCTCCCTCAATGTCAGTCAAACGAAGAAGCTAGTCATCGACTTCAGGAAGTGTAGTGGAGAACATGTTTCATCAACGGTCATGAAGTGGAGTTAGTCGAGAGCTTCAAATTCCTCCATATTCAGATCACCAACATCTGTCCTGGACCCACCACACTGACGCTATAGTTAAGAAAGCCCACCAATGCCTCTACTTTCTCCGGAGCATAAGGAAATTTGGCATATCCACTATGACTCTCTCCAATTTTTACAGATGCACAATAGTAAGCATTCTTTCTGGTTGTATCACAACTTGGTATGGCTCCTGCTCTGACAAGATCACAAGAAGCTACAAAGGGTTATGAACGTAGCCCAGTCCATCGCACAAACCAACCCCCCATTGACTCTACACTTCCTGCTGCCTCAGGAAAGCAGCCAGCATAATCAAGGACCCCATGCACTCTGGATATACACTCTTCCACCTTCTTCCATCAGGAAGAAGTATACAAAAGCCTGAAAACATGTACCAACCGACTCTAGAACAGCTTCTTCCCTATTTTGAATGGCCCTATCATATATTAAGTTGATCTTTCTCTTCACCCTACCTGCAACTGCAGTACTATATTCTGCACCCTATCCTTTTCACCTATGTACTTCCTAAGTGGTATATTTGCCTGTAGAGTGCGTAAGAAACTTGTACTGTATCCCAGTACGTGATAAAATCAAATCAAATCCATAGTATAGTAGCAAAGATATAATCGTCAGGCAACTCAGCTTCAACGAAGTCTTCTGTGGTAGTATTCACAGCACTAGGGACTGAAGACATTGGTACTTCTGGAGATGACAGAAATAACTTTAAGGTGACAGCAATTACATGGCATCACCAAACTAGTGTAAGAAATTGGACCTATTTTTGTTAAAACTATGCCTAGTACCCATTTCTCACTTGCGGCATAATAAGGTGCTAACACTTGATCTCCTTGTTGAAATGAGCGTTGTTTTGTGCTCACTTCATTTCTAGAAACTTGAGATTGTTACTGATGCTTTACTATCTCTGAAACTTCTAGAGGCAATAAGAAATTGAACATAGTTCTCTACGTTCTCGTTAAGAGTAGTAATGCAGGTGAGTGTTGGGAGTCGCATGAGTAGTTATAAATAGAAGTTATAGAATCCATACAGTGCAGAATGAGGCCATTCGGCCCATCGAATCTGCACCAACCACAATCCCACCCAGGCCCCATTCCCGTAATGCCACATATTTACACTGCTAATCCCCCTGACACTAGGGTAAATTTAGCATGGCCAATCAACCTAACCCGCACATCTTTGGACTCTGGGAGAGAACAGGAGCACCCTGAGGAAACCCACACAGCACGGGGAGAATGTGCAAACTCTGCACAGACGGTGACCCAAGCCGGGAATCAAACCCTGGTCCCTGGCGCTGTGAAGCAGCAGTGCTAACCATTGTGCCACCATGCTGCCCCGTGTTTCCATAAGATGCTAAAAAGCTATTCACACAATGTGATAATGAACCTTGCTCTTTTGAAGCTTTTAAAGAATGCTTCAAGGATTGTATCAATCTTTCAGCTAATCCTTTGGTTGATGGATGATAAAGTGCAGATTTTATATGCTGAAGACCATTCATTTTGAGATAATCCTCAGACTCTTGTGAAGTAAACTATGAACCATTATTGCTAAAATTCTGTTCTGGTTTACCAAAACTTGCAAAGATTCCATTAAGTTTTTCAATGGTTTGTTCAAAGGTAGTAGAGCTCGATAATTTCTGGCCACTTTGAGTGTGCATCAGTTCTGACTAAGAACATGTAACCTTCAAATGGACCAGCAAAATCTACATGCAATCATTGCCATGGCATTTTAGGCTATTCCAAGGGTGTAAAGGAAACAACAGTGGTGTATTTCTTATTTGTACACAGGATTGACACTGTCCCACCTTTTCTTCAATCTGAACATCCAGACCTGGCCACCCAAAATAACTATGTGCTAATTACTTAATTCGGACTCTCCCAAGTCATTCTTTCTGTAGCTGTTCAAGAACTCTTCCATACAGATTAGGAGGAATAATCACTCGGATTCCTCACAATAGACACCCACCTTGGACAATTAACTCAAGCTTTCTTGACACATCTGTTTTTAAATCCGTATCCATCATCTTCCCTATCACTGGATCATTTCCGGTTTGTCTTTGAACTTGAGAAGATGTCACAGGCAAATGATTTACGAGCGAAAAATAAAGGATATTAGCAAAATTAGTTGGTATTATCTGCTCAGTAGGTAATGGCAAGTGTGATAATGCATCTGCATTAGCATGACACTCTGATTAACGATACTTTGTCGTAAGAATGTTCATGTAAGATCAGTGACCATCTTTGCAATTGGCTAGCAGCTAATGACAGTATGCCTTTAGACAGCCAAAAAATTGAAGTTAATGGTCGATACTCACATCAATAATGTGAAATGATGACCATATAAATAATGATGAAACTTCAGTATTGTAAAAATTATACTCGATGCTTCTTTTTCCAGCTGAACATTGTTAGATTCAGCACTAGTCAGAGTATGCAAAGGAAAAGCTATTGGTTGTTTTTCTCCTGAAGGCAAAATATGTGAAACCACTGCCCCTACTCCATAAGTTGAAGCATCAAAGCAAGCAGTAATGGTAGCTTCAAATTAAAATGAACCAATACTTCAGACTTCTGTAAAGCATCTTTGACATTTTTGTATGCTTTCTCACATTCTGTTGTCCAGTCCCATGATTGTTTCACACATAGTAAATTATGCAATGGCTTCAATAATGTAGCTAAGTTAGGAACAAATTGGCCATAATAATTTTCTAATCCTAAAAGGACATCAATTGTGTTACATTCGTCAGAGTTGGTGGTTATAAAATAGCTTCCATCTTTTTAGGTGCTTTATGTAAACCTTTACTATCAATAACCTGACCCAAATACTGGACTGATGTCTGGAAAAAGTCACACTTTCCTTTCTTGATACGCAGACCATGTGCTTGAAAACGTTCCAATGTTGCTTCTAAATTATTCAAGTGCTCTTGATAACTGGAACCTGTAATTAGAATAGCATCCAGGTCAATGGCAATTCCCTGGATGTTGAAGATGAGGCTGAGAGGCAGTGTGTGTACGTGCAAAATTGTAAGAAATTGATTCATATTTGCAGGTGTGGACAACTGGGGAATATTTTGGTTTTAACTCTGTTAAATATTAATAAATAAGTGAAAATTTTTATTTTAGTTTTTCTAAATGCTCCAAAATACAGTCGCCAAACTTGAATTGGTACACCTTGCCTTTTCTTTGATTAATCCCAAGTGTGTCTCATTTGAAATATTTAGTCCTCAGTTTGAACACAGTGGGTGGAATTTTCCCGTCCTGCCCGCCGCGGGAATCGTAGTGGGCATGTGCAGACCATGCAAAGGTCTGTTGACCTCGTCCGGTCTTGGGTTGAGCGCAGCTGGAAAATCCGGCCCAGTATGTCAGGCTCTTTACTAAATAAACCGGACCTTTCCGAATGTGGCCCCCCCAGGGCCTGATGGAATCTATCCAAGGCTGCTCAGGGAGACAAGAGATGAAATCGCTGGGCCTCTGACGCAAATCTTTCTCTCGTCACTGGACGCAGGTGAGGTCCCAGAGGATTGGAGGAGAGCTAATGTGGCCCCGTTATTTAAGAAGGGTAGGAAGGATAACCCGGGTAATTATAGGCCGGTGAGCTTGACGTCCGTGGTGGGGAAGTTGTTGGAGAAGATTCTTAGAGATAGGATGTATGCGCATTTAGAAAGGAATAAACTCATTAACGATAGCATGGTTTTGTGAGAGGGAGGTCATGCCTCACTAACCTGGTGGAGTTTTTTGAAGAAGTGACCAAAATGGTTGACGAGGGAAGGGCCGTGGATGTCGTCTATATGGACTTTAGTAAAGCGTTTGACAAAGTCCCTCATGGTAGGCTGGTGAAAAAGGTTGGATCTCATGGGATAAAGGGGGAGGTGGCTTGATGGGTGGAGAACTGGCTTGGTCACAGAAGACAGAGGGTGGTAGTGGAAGGGTCTTTTTCTGGCTGGAGGCCTGTGACTAGTGGTGTTCCGCAGGGCTCTGTATTGGGACCTCTGCTGTTTGTGATTTATATAAATGATCTGGAAGAAGGTGTAACTGGGGTGATCAGTAAGTTTGCGGACGACACAAAATTGGCAGGACTTGCAGATAGTGAGGAGCATTGTCAGAAGCTACAGAAGGATATAGATAGGCTGGAAATTTGGGCAAAGAAATGGCAGATGGAGTTCAATCCTGATAAATGCGAAGTGATGCATTTTGGTAGAAATAATGTAGGGAGGAGCTATATGATAAATGGCAGAACCATAAAGGGTGTAGATACGCAGAGGGACCTGGGTGTGCAAGTCCACAGATCCTTGAAAGTGACGTCACAGGTGGAGAAGGTGGTGAAGAAGGCATATGGCATGCTTGCCTTTATAGGACGGGGCATAGAGTATAAAAGTTGGGGTCTGATGTTGCAGATGTATAGAACGTTGGTTCGGCCGCATCTGGAATACTGCGTCCAGTTCTGGTCGCCGCACTACCAGAAGGACGTGGAGGCTTTGGAGAGAGTACAGAGGAGGTTTACCAGGATGTTACCTGGTATGGAGGGGCTTAGTTATGAGGAGAGATTGGGTAAACTGGGGTTGTTCTCCCTGGAAAGACGGAGGATGAGGGGAGACTTAATAGAGGTGTATAAAATTATGAAAGGCATAGATAGGGTGAACGGTGGGAAGCGTTTCCCCAGTTCGGTGGTGACGTTCACGAGGGGTCATAGGTTCAAGGTGAAGGGGGGGAACTTTAACACAGATATCAGACGGACATATTTTACACAGAGGGTGGTGGGGGCCTGGAATGCGCTGCCAGGCAAGGTGGTGGAGGCGGACACACTGGGAACGTTTAAGACTTATCTAGACAGCCATATGAACGGAGTGGGAATGGAGGGATACAAAAGAATGGTCTAGTTTGGACCAGGGAGTGGCGCGGGCTTGGAGGGCCGAAGGGCCTGTTCCTGTGCTGCATTGTTCTTTGTTCTTTGTTGTTCTTTGGCCCGGATTCAGACCAGATTCTGAACCAATCGATTTTGCTTAGATTTTTGCCCAGCTTTGGGGTTGGGTTTCAAAAATGAAAGATGTTTCTTATCAGAGTAGCTGCAAATAAATGTTCCTTCACTGTTTTGTGCATTTTTTCCTCACAGCAGCTGACAGAGTAACCTCAGTCATTGTGCCAAGTGGTGGATAAAATAGCTTCTGCTTCATACATCTAAGAATGATAGTTGTATGTCTGCTACAACTCGCACCAATTTTTACAGTTACACCATAGAAAGCATCTTCTCTGGTTGTATAACAGCTTGGTATGGCTCCTGCTTTGACCAAAACCGCAAGAAACTACAAAGGGTTGTGAACGTAGCCCAGTCCATCATGTAAACCAGCCTCCCATCCATTGACTCTGTCTACATTTTCCGCTGCCTCGGAAAAGCAATCAGCATAAACTAGGACCCCACGCACCCCGGACATTCTCTCTTCCACCTTATTCCATTGGGAAAAAGATACAAAAGTCTGAGATCATGTATCAACAGACTCAAAAACAGTGTCTTCCCTGCTGCCATCAGACTTTTGAATGGACCTAACATTTATTAAATTGATCTTTCTCTACACCCTAGCTATGACTGTAACATTATATTCTGCACCTTCTTTCCTTCTCCCATAGAACATAGAACAGTACAGCACAGAACAGGCCCTTCGGCCCACGATGTTGTGCCGAGCTTTATCTGAAACCAAGATCAAGCTATCCCACTCCCTATCATCCTGGTGTGCTCCATGTGCCTATCCAATAACCGCTTAAATGTTCCTAAAGTGTCTGACTCCACTATCACTGCAGGCAGTCCATCCCACACCCCAACCACTCTCTGCGTAAAGAACCTACCTCTGATATCCTTCCTATATCTCCCACCACGAACCCTATAGTTATGCCCCCTTGTAATAGCTCCATCCACCCGAGGAAATAATCTTTGAACATTCACTCTATCTATCCCCTTCATCATTTTATAAACCTCTATTAAGTCTCCCCTCAGCCTCCTCCGCTCCAGAGAGAACAACCCCAGCTCCCTCAACCTTTCCTAATATGACCTACCCTCCAAACCAGGCAGCATCCTGGTAAATCTCCTCTGCACTCTTTCCAGCGCTTCCACATCCTTCTTATAGTGAGGTGACCAGAACTGCACACAATATTCCAAATGTGGTCTCACCAAGGTCCTGTACAGTTGCAGCATAACCCCACGGCTCTTAAACTCCAACCCCCTGTTAATAAAAGCTAACACACTCTAGGCCTTCTTCACAGCTCTATCCACTTGAGTGGCAACCTTTAGAGATCTGTGGATATGGACCCCAAGATCTCTCTGTTCCTCCACAGTCTTCAGAACCCTACCTTTGAACCCCTTTGTACTTTATGAATGGTATGCTTTGTCTGTCTGGCACAGAAGAAACAATACCATTTTACTGCATCCCAATACATGTGACAATAATAAATCAAATCAAATGACTATGGCAAGCCGCATTGCACAAAAGCATTTTTCCCCTTTTCATATAAAAAAACAACCTGCACTCATTATCATTTGCAATTGAAAGTCAGACACTAACCAGATCTGCAGTGAATATCATCGCACCTGTACAGAAAACTGGCCATTCTAGTCTGACCCACTTCTGTCTATCCCTACACATGCATTGCATACACAGTCCTTAAAGTATTCAGGTACATGTGCAGGTTGTTATTGACTACTTATCTGGTGTCTGCTCCTTCCTGGGGTGATGTTGCCTCTCTGGGGATTGTTGTTGCCGTGGCAAGTGTTGTTGCCGTGGCAATTGTTGCTGCTGATCCATTGGTTGACCTCTGGGACTGATGGTTGTTGAGTTCCTTGTGCAGTTGGTGAACTCACATCTTCCTCGTCATCAGTGAAGGAGCAGCTTCTCCAGTTGTTCCTTTCTGTCTGCAGTTACCAGGGGATATCTGGTCATTCATTTTCACTCTGTATGATTGAGGTGACAACTTCTCCACACAGCTCCCAAGTTGCCAGAGCAACTTTGTTGAGCACGTTGAATGTTTACACTCTGACAATTCTCAGCTCAGGCAATGATTTTAGAACTTTATCAAAGTGAAATTTGGCCCTCTGTCATTTCACTTTGATTTTGTCACTCATTCCTGTTATTACTTCTGGCCTCAGTGATGTTTTAGTTATTGAACGAGTATTTTAGTTATTGAAAGAGTATTAGTGCAATGGGACACTTGTCACTGGACTTTCCATGGCTTCATTAGGCATGTTTCTCTACTCTAGGATTGCCTTGATACTTATGTGCTGGATCTAAATGCTTTTTTGACAATCCCTTTGGCAATTTCATCACTGCCTCAACCTTTCCATTTGACAGGAGATAGTTTGGAAATGATGTGTAGTGCAGAATTTCCCGATCCTTTATGAAGCAGCTTAATTCTTCACTCATGAACTGAGGGCCATGGTTACTCATTGCAACATCAGATTTACTTCAATCTTCATCCATGTCTGTCTGAGATGTCAAGAGTCGTCTTTTTGCTTGCTCAGCTTGATGGTCATTATAAGAACTGCACTGACTGATGTCATCCTCAATCTATTGTCCATCTTTGGACAGCACCTCTGTTGCCTTCCTCAGACTAGACTCGAGTTCTTGATGACTTGCGTGAACAAAGAACAGTACAGCACAGGAAACAGGCCCTTCGGCCCTCCAAGCCTGTGCTGCTCCTTGGTCCAACTAGACCAATCGTTTGTATCCCTCCATTCCCAGGCTGCTCATGTGACTATCCAGGTAAGTCTTAAACGATGTCAGCGTGCCTGCCTCCACCACCCACTTGGCAGCGCATTCCAGGCCCCCACCACCCTCTGTGTAAAAAACATCCCTCTGATATCTGAGTTATACTTCGCCCCTCTCACCTTGAGCCCGTGACCCCTCGTGATCGTCACCTCCGACCTGGGGAAAAGCTTCCCACTGTTCACCCTATCTATCCCCTTCATAGTCTTGTACACCTCTATTAGATCTCCCCTCATTCTCCGTCTTTCCAGGGAGAACAACCCCAGTTTACCCAATCTCTCCTCATAGCTAAGACCCTCCATACCAGGCAACATCCTGGTAAACCTTCTCTGCACTCTCTCTAACGCCTCCACGTCCTTCTGGTAGTGCGGCGACCAGAACTGGACGCAGTACTCCAAATGTGGCCTAACCAGCGTTCTATACAGCTGCATCATCAGACTCCAGCTTTTATACTCTATACCCCGTCCTATAAAGGCAAGCATACCGTATGCCTTCTTCACCACCTTCTCCACCTGTGTTGCCACCTTCAAGGATTTGTGGACTTGCACACCTAGGTCCCTCTGTGTTTCTATACTCCTGATGACTCTGCCATTTATTGTATAACTCCTCCCTACATTATTTCTTCCAAAATGCATCACTTCGCATTTATCCGGATTAAACTCCATCTGCCACCTCTCCACCCAATTTTCCAGCCTATCTATATCTTGCTGTATTGCCCGACAATGCTCTTCGCTATCCGCAAGAATGCGTGGATCTAAAAGCGTGGATACGCTTCAGCATTTCTTTTCTCATATCCTTAGGGATGATGACTCTAATTTGTTTGTACAATAAAGTTGATTAATCAGAGAATCCCTACAGTGCAGAAGGAGGCCATTTGGCCTATCGAGTCTGCTCTGCCCAACCTGCTTAATCTTTCCTCAAGAGACAAGCCCCTAAATACAGGAATTGGCCTAGTGAACCATTTCTGAACTGCTTCTAGTGCAAGTCTGTCTCTTCTTCAGTAATGTGACCGAAACTGTACACAGTACTCTAGGTGTGATCTCACCATGTCCTGTAGGGTTGTCGTAAGACTTCCCAACATTTATACCCTATTCCCCTTGCAGTGAAGGCCAACATTATATTTGCCTTCTGAATTACTTGCTGTACCTTGTGATTCTTGTACTTGGGCACTCTTGTCCCTCTGTGCCACAGCATTCTGCAGCTTCTCGCCACTTAACTAATTTGATTTATTATTGTCACATATATTAATATACAATGTAAAGTATTGTTTCTAGTGCGCTATAGAAGACAAAACGTACCGTTCATAGAGAAGGAAACGAGAGAGTACAGAATGTAATGTTACAGTCATAGCTAGGATGTAGAGAAAGATCAACTTAATGCAAAGTAAGTCCATTCAAACTACAACTACAAACTACAACTTTTACCAGATAATGCTCCATCTGCCAGATTTTGTCCAATCACTTATCCTATCTCTATCCCCTTGCAGGCTCTTTTTTTTCCACTTTACAACTTGCTTTACTACCTATCTTTGTATTGTCAGCAAATTTGGCTACCATCCAGTCTGTCCCTTCATCCAAGGCAGGGCCAGGGAGAATTATCATGGGCCTTGCCATTCTCCTGTTTCCAGGCCCCTTATTCCTCCCCCCCCCCACCCCCCCCCCGCCCCCCACTGCCCCCATTTTAATCCTCTCCCTCCATCATGCCTGATATTGTTTCCCCTTTCAAGATTCAATCACAGAAAGGTCTTAGTAAAATGATAACACAGTGTTAGTTTGTGTACACCCGATAGGTGATTTCCCCCACCCCACACCCCACCATGACTATTAAGCAAACCAGAGAGTACAAATTTGACTTTAATAGCATTGTACAATATTGTTAATTTGACAGGAATAGAATCCCTACACTACAGAAGGAGGCCATTCGGCCCATAGCGCCTGCACCGCCAACGCTCCCACCCTATCCCCGTAACCCCACATATTTACCCAGCTAATCCCCCTGAAACTAGGGTCAATTTAGCATGACCACACCACCTAACCCGCACATCTTTGGACTCCTATTAGTTATTTGTAACACTGTGCAGACGATAACACTGATTTTGGTGACAACTGCAGCCCTCATTAACACGTTCTGCATATTGTACCATTTGGAACCGGTGAAAGTAAGTTCATATTTTGGGGAAAGATTCAATACTTGCAACCAGACAAACTGCACAAAATCATTTCCATTCTGTAGAAGTAGAAGAAGACTTTCAATGCCCTGGTGCATATTATTCAATATAATTATTTCATAGAAAATTTGGTGTAATTTGATTGTATTTTATCAGTAATCTCATGGGGTATAAAGATCAAATGACTCATTAGAATCATAGAAACCCTACAGTGCAGAAGGAGGCCATTCGGCCCATCGAGTCTGCACCGACCACAATCCCACCCAGGCCCCACCCCCACATATTTTACCCGCTAATCCCTCTAACCTACGCATCCCAGGACTCTAAGGGGCAATTTTTTAAACCTAGCCAATCAACCTAACCCGCACATCTTTGGACTATGGGAGGAAACCGGAGCACCCGGAGGAAACCCACGCAAACTCCTGAGCAATAAAGTGGAATGATTGAGCAACATAGTTTTTCACTGTCAGTGAGAGGTGTTGGAGCCCTCAGGTGTGTCTGTGTGACACAACAGTTAAAAGACCACAGGACAAAGACTAAATGGAACACAATTGTATTTGTGTTTTCTGGATTAACAGGTCTGCTGATTGCTGCTTCTCACTACAATATACTTCAATGCGTGGTGTGTAACACAACTTTATATTTCAATACCTCAAAAACTCAGAAAAAGCACCAAGGTGCAGTGGGATAAAAGGTAAGTAAGCAAAAGGACATGATTGAAGTCAAAGGAAAAGACTGTTGAGAAATATGTGCAGTGCAAAACAGGTTAGTGTTTCACTGAGCCCATTACACACTCCTGTCCTGGCAATCTCACCCCACTAAGCCCGCTCACAACAAACTTTCATTAACAACACAATAAGCAGAATTCCAGCCATGTTTCCACCCTCTATTCACAAAATAATTATAGATGAAAAGGTCATCTAGTCCAATTCATCTCATCCATCCCAGACTGACATTACAACATATGTATTCGGAGCTGGAGTAGGCCATTCAGCCCCTTGAGCCTGTTCCGCCAATTGATAACATTGCTTACCAGTGACTACAACTCAAAAATATTCAATTGGCTGTAAAGTGATTTGGGATATTGTGAAAGGTGCTATATAAATGTAGGTTTTGTCTTTCTTTCATTACACCTATATGCATTCGGGAGAGTGACTGTAGCAATGGGGATATTGGAGCCCAGTGCTGATTCCCTCAGGATAATTAATCACAGAGCAATCAACTGATGTTAGGGAAGCAGCTACAAAGCAATCATTATATTTACAAAACAATTCTATCCAACTCCAACTCCCCCCCAATTCCCCCACAGTCTCTACACCAACCCCCTCTCCAATCCCCCAGCCCCTCCAAATATCCCCCACCACTAAGCCCCCCACTGGCCGTTCAGGCTGGATGTTGAGAAACTGTTTACAACACCGATCCCAGATGCACACACACACACACCCTCCTCAGGCCCTGGTATCATGGTATTTGGCACCATCTGCATCTCCTATCCCAGGCTCTGAACCAAGTCATACAGATTGTGAACAGTTGACGCCCCAGCACTGATCCCTGTGGCACTCCTTGAGTTATACTTTGTTATCCCGGAAATATCCTATTTATTTCCTGTTAGTTAGCCAGTCCTTTATCTGCGTATCACCCCCAGCATAATAAGCTCTTATCTTGTATGTGACACTTTATCAAATGCCTTTTGGAATTCCAAACACACTACATCTACTGGTTCCCCTTTATTATCCACCCTTCTTGTTAGATCCGCAAAGAACTCTAATACATTTGTCAAACATAATTTCCCTTTCACAAAACCAAGTTGACTCTGCCTGAAACTATAGAGCACCTCAGATTATTGTCTCGTCTGAAAGACAGCACCTCTGACAGTGCAGCACTCCTTCGGTACTCATACTAAATTTTGTACTGGTGTCTGGAATAGCCACAGTTGACATGAGTAACCTAAAACACAGTGGCAAGAGTTTCCAATTGACCCCTGGATATTGGATGTGTAAAGACACACCTTTTTGATTTGATTTGATTTATTATTGTCACATGTATTAGTATACAGTGAAAAGTATCGTTTCTTGCACGCTATACAGACAAAGCATACTGTTCATAGAGAAGGAAAGGAAAGAGTGCAGAATGTCATGTTACAGTCAAAGCTAGGGTGTAGAGAAAGATCAACTTAATGCAAGGTAAGTCCATTCAAAAGTCTGACATTAGCAGAGAAGAAGCTGTTCTTGAGTCGGTTGGTACATGACCTCAGACTTTTGTATCTTTTTCCCGACGGAAGAAGGTGGAAGAGAGAATGTCTGGGGTGCGTGAGGTCCTTAATTATGCTGGCTGCTTTGCCAAGGCAGCGGGAAGTATGGACAGAGTCAATGGATGGGAGGCTGGTTTACGTGATGGATTGGGCTACATTCACGACCTTTTGTAGTTCCTTGCGGTCTTGGGCAGAGCAGGAGCCATACCAAGCTGTGATACAACCAGAAAGAATGCTTTCTATGGTGCATCTGTAAAAGTTGGTGAGAGTCGTAGCTGACGTGCCAAATTTCCTTAATTTGTGACCATTGCCAATGGTGAAAGTGAAACTATCTTCAGATGAGAGTCTGCGAAAGCAACAGATGGACTTACAACATGGTTGGAATAGATATGTTGCTGTTTATTGCTGCTCAGTTAATTAGCGAATGGCGGTATGTCAAAGTACCGACAAGAGATCAGTCAGTAAGACATTTGAGGCCAAAGTACTAAAGTTCAGAGTGCAACAGGAATGTTTATCTATGCACAGTGTCAGCAGAGGTTATTGGTTATAAAAAAGTGTGAACCTTGTCTAATTTTCCCGGCCCTCGACTGGGGACACAAGGCATTTGTAGTGTCACTGCCCCAGCTGAGATCAGCAAACTCATAAATAACCTGCATGGCATGTCACTGGGTAAACTCACTGAGCTGTTAATGGAGCAAACAACAATTAGTTTTAAATATTAAAAAATACAGTGATATTTGAGCAGGTTATTCCATTCTTTTTAGTGTATCTTCACACACACCTTTTCCCTTTGGGAAGGATTCCCGGGCTGATTATCAACCTGTTGAACTGTGTTAACATTCCGTGGCACGGTGGCACAGTGGTTAGCATTGCTGCCTCACAGTGCCAGGAACCTGGGTTCAATTCCAGCCTTGGGTGACTGTCTGTGTGGAGTCTGCACATTCTCCCCGTGTCTGTGTGGGTTTCCTCCGGGTGCTCCGGTTTCCTCCCACACTCCAAAGATGTGTGGGTTAGATTGATTGGACATGGTAAGTTGCCCCTTAGTGTCAGGGAGATTAGCAAGGTAATTATGTGGGGTTACGGAGATAGGACCCGGGTGGGTGCAGGCTCGATGGGCCGAGTGGCATTTTCTGCACTGTAGGGATTCTATGAGACACCCACCATCGGGTATCATGTTTTCTCAGTGGACACAACTCATTTCTGGAACAAAAATCTTGGAATCATACAGCACAGATGAATGGCTCACTATACCTGTGTCAGTTCTCTGGAAGAAGCTATTCAATTAGTCCCATGCCACTGCTCTTTCAATACCACACCTGACAGATATTTCTTCTTCAACTTACTCTTCTATAAGTTACTATAAGTTAGCCATGGTAAACGCACAGGGTCACGGGGATAGGCATGGGGCTAGGCACGGGGATAGGCATGGTGCTCTTTCAGAAGCTTGGGCTGAATGGTCTCTTGCACTGTAGGGATTCTATGGATTCCTTCCATGGCCAACAGGTCCTGGTAATTATTAGGAAGCCTGTTGGTTATTATCACAGAGAAACAAATGGAATCAAGGAACGTGATCCCCCAAATTGGTTATATTCCAAGAATTTCATGTAATCAGAAAGGAATTTGACTTAGTCACTTTTAACTTGATTCCTATTCATTTTAATATTTTTCAAAACAAAGAATGATACATTTTGAAAATTATTTTTTAAATATTGTAAATGAATCAATCTTTATTAAATATTTTAATTTTAATAAGGACATTAAAAGATTAAATGGGTGAAATGTTAATCAGTATTCTCAATAAGGTAACATTTTAAAATCAGAATTTCTGGTGGAGGTTACATATCCACAATACCAGTTGGTCTTTTTTTCTTTACAGATGTTGATTGATGTTTTGTACATTTCCAGTGTTCTGTTTTGAGTTTTGAATTATTTTAACATTTCTGAATGTCTTTCAAAACCAAAACCAGTCACTTATAGGAGGCATCTTAAATCAAATGTGCAAGACTTTTAAAACAGTGTCATTTTTAAAACAGTGTCATTTTTTTGCATATGGTCACAGAACAAATTGAAAGAAATGATAAAGGCTGAGATTCTCCCATCTCGTTCGCCCCGTCACCACTGCCAATGAGAGCGGAGAGTTCGGCACTCAGCCAAAACTCCACTCACCGCAGCGGGACCGGAAAATCCCAGCCGCGGGTGAGGTCGGAGAATCCCAGCCGCGGGTGAGGTCGGAGAATCCCAGCCGCGGGTGAGGTCGGAGAATCCCAGCCGCGGGTGAGGTCGGAGAATCCCAGCCGCGGGTGAGGTCGGAGAATCCCAGCCGCGGGTGAGGTCGGAGAATCCCAGCCGCGGGTGAGGTCGGAGAATCCCAGCCGCGGGTGAGGTCGGAGAATCCCAGCCGCGGGTGAGGTCGGAGAATCCCAGCCGCGGGTGAGGTCGGAGAATCCCAGCCGCGGGTGAGGTCGGAGAATCCCAGCCGCGGGTGAGGTCGGAGAATCCCGGCCATAATATTGAAACAAAATACTGCGAATACTGGAAATCTGAATAGAACGTTTTGCATTTATGTTGCGACCACAAGATGTCTCAAACACTTTATAGCCAATGGAGTGCTCTTTCACTGAAGTGGAGTCACTATTGGAAACACTGCAATCAATTTGCATGCAGCAATCTCAAACAAACACAAATGTGATAATGACTCAGTCATCGCCTCGTGGCTTTTTGGTTAAGTTCAAACGTTGGGTCATACTGGAGATCAGGTGTAATGGCTGCTCTTGTCAGCTTGGATCTACTCTGTCTCTCGGGTGGGGACCGTGAATTGGATTGAATTGGAATTGGTTTTAGGAGTAAGTAAGGAGATGGATTAAAGGTTTGCCCCGTCCACTCTGCTCATTGGCTTTTTAACTCTCAGGAAGGACTAAAATTATTTTTTTTTAAAAAAGACTAAGTAATCTGCTTTTGTGGTGTTGATTGAAGGCTAAATATTGGCCAGGCCATCAGGGATAACTTCTTCAAAACAGTGCCAATTAATCTTTTACTTGCACTTGGACAAGCAGATAGGGCCTCAGTCTAACTTTGCAACTGAAAGAAAGGCATTCCTGACAGTGCAGCACTCCCTCAGTACTGCACTGGAGCATCAGCTTTAATTTCTGTGTCTAGACCTTGGAGTGAGACTTGAACTTGAAGCCTTGTGACTCAGAGGTGAGAGTGCTACAAAACCATAGTTGCCACAACATAAACACAAAATATTTAATGGCTCTGGCAGCATCATGGAGAACTAAAAGCAGTTAATGGGCCCTCTGTGGAAGTGAATGGGTTTCAAGTGGGTTAAAAAATCTTTCATTCGAACGAGAAAGTAATCAACCTGAGACATTAGCTGAAGATATAACATCAAGGTATATTAAGAGTAAGGTCATTTATTTCCAAAAATGGTACTTTAAATTAAAATGAATGTGTGATTTTAACATCAAAACATATTAAGTTAAGAGGAGCAAGGTTATTTTTAATCATTATTGATTTAGAACATGCCGAAAAGAGAGTCATGTTGCCTTGCAATCCTCAGGACAAATGCAAGAATGCCAAATTTCAAATGATCACAATAATTTACACTACAGGACAAAAAGAGTGCTGACTGGTTGGCAAGTCAACTCTGATTGGCAGAGGAAATGCCATGGAAGAACTAAAAACTCCCCAAACACCTGGGTAATTCAAAAAAGCTGCAAAGTATGAGCCTATTCTTTTGTTTGCAATGAATGGGTTCCTAGCATAGGTTGCTTCCAGCAAGCGTAAATGAGCCATGTTGTAAGTTTGACTGATGGGTTGGCTGTCATTACTGGCACACACAGGAGAATGAATTGAATTGATTATTGTCACATGTATTGGGATACAGTGAAAAGTATTGTTTCTTGCGAAGTGTACAGACAAAACATACCGTACATAGTGTACATAGGGGAGAAGGAAAAGATAGGGTGAAGAATATAGTGTTGCAGTTACAGATAGGGTGAAGAGAAAGATCAGCATTATTAGAAAGTTTAAAAGTGTTAAGAGTACAGTTTTAAGAGCACAGAACATAGAATAGGGTGGCCTCGGGCGATTGTGTGGAGTTTGCATGTTCTCCCCATGACTGCATGGGTTTCCTCCAGGTGTCCTCCCACAGTCCAAAGATGTGCAGGTTAGGTGGATTGGCCATGCTAAAATGCCCTTTAGTGGCCCAAGATGTGTAGGTTAAATGGATTAGCCATAGTAAATGTGTGGGATCGTAAGGGATAGGGCGGAGGAAGAGGGCCTGGGTAAAATACTCTATCAGAGAGTCAGTGCAGACCCGATGGGCTGAATGGCCTCTTTGGCACTGTCGGGATTCTATGAACGAGAGTAAAGGATGGAATTAGAGGGTATGCTGGGGACAGTTCGCAAGAGCGTACCAACCGGCTCAAGAACAGCTTCTTCCCTGCTGCCAACAGACTTTTGAATGGACCTACCTCGCATTAAGTTGATCTTTCTAGCTCTGACTGTAACACTAGATTCTACACTCTCTCCTTTCCTTCTCTATGAATGGTATGCTTTGTCTGTATAGCGTGCAAGAAACAATACTTTTCACTGTATACTTATACATGTGACAATAATAAATCATATCAGGATGCGTAGGTTAGATGGATTAGCCATGGTAAATGTGTGGGGTCATAAGGGACAAGGCAGGGGAAGAGGGCCAGGGTAAGATACTCTATCAGCGAGTCAGTGCAGACTCGATGGGCCGATTGGCCTCTTCGGCACTGTCGGGATTCTATGAATGAGACTAAAAGATGGGATTAGAGGATACGTTTGGAAGAAGTCACCAAGCTCGGGTACTGTCTTGTTAGGATGGCTATTAGTATAAATTGTGATTGTTTGAAATTTGGCATTCTTGTGTTTGTCCTGCAAGGTGAGAAGTTTTGGCAACACATCGCTTTTTTCAGCATTTCCTGGCATTTGGAAACCAGAAGGAAATTAATTTTTATTTTGATTAATAATCTTTTATTTCTAAAGAAAGTGGAAGTTTAATAGGGGGGAATAGATGTGGGTGAGCTATGCAGGCTCTCTGAGTGACCCTGCTGTATGGGTGTGTGTGTGTGTCTATTGCCCTGCAGGGGGCTGAGCCTGGACGCCGCCCCGCTGCATTATGGGAGGCTGGCAATGGGCCAGTGCCAAAGATGGCGGCGGAGCGCGTTGCGGCACATTGCGGAAGTGAGGTAAGTGCACGAGGGGGGAAGCCCCCCCCCCCCTCGCCGATTCATGGCCGCCGCCAAGCTCCCTCAGCAGCGAGAGGGCGAGGAGGAGGAGCAGGCCGCAGGATCATGTAACGACGAGAAAGGAGGGGGGGATGAAATTGAAGAGAGAGAGAGAGAGATAGAAAATAAAAATCACAACCGACGGAGGAAATGAAGCAGTGCCCGCCTGGCAGGCGGCGGCGGCAGCAGCAACAACGGCGGCGGAGCCTGAGGCGGCGGTAGCGGGGAAAGAGAGTGAGTGCGAGCGGAGCGGGGCTGCTGCTGGGGGGAGGGGCGGTGGGAGCGCGAGCGGAGGAGAGCGAGAGGCAGCTGCTGCTGTGGGGGAGGGGAGGAGGGGCAAGTGGGTGGGGGAGGGGCAAGTGGGTGGGGGAGGGGCGGGGAGAGAGAGCGAGCGAGCCAGTGGGTGGGGGAGGGGAGAGGCTGAGCGAGCGTCTGATGAGCCGCGTTGTGTGCGGGCGGGCTCGCTCCGCTTCTCTCCAATCAGCCGCTGGGGGAAACAAAACCCGTTCGGTCGGTAGGGGGGGGAAAAAAACTCTTGTTTGTAAACATTTAATCACCCAGAATAATTAAGTCACCCACACTTTATTAAATAATTCAGTTGAACTCTGGGGCTTCCCCCTTAATAAACATGGTGCAGTTGGGATGATTTTATATTTATTAGAGTTGCTGCTAACCTGCACCCCCCCCCCTCCATATTTTCATCCACATCTCGACTGTTTTCTCTCAAGTCACTTGAGAGGAATTTTGTTTTTCCCATCCCAGGTAGACTGGTTGTGGACTGTGATTTCAGGGGAGGCCGGGGATGATTCTAAGGCTCCAAGAGGCCTACCCCATTCCACCCCTGGATTTGGAGATGGTGGTGGTTTGGTCTGGAACAAGAAGTCAACATCACATAAAAGAACACAACAGGGTCAATGTCCCTCAACAACCCCCCCATGTCCCTCAATAATCACCAACCCGCCCCCCCCCCCGCAATGTCCCTCCATAATCACCAACCCCATACAGTTCTTCCCCCTCCAGTTACTTCCAAGAGGGATTCTTTGTCCTTTGAGTCATTTTTAAACATTTCTTTCCCCTCAAATTCCCCCCCCCCCCCCAAGAAGCAACAACACAGGCTCCTTTGGAAAAGAAAATAAAAAGTTCCCTCTGTCACTGAAAAGCTGTTCCTTTGTCATTTGCTGGGGCTGCTTCTGCATATTTAAAAAAAACTCCCCTCTATGGCATTTAAGTTCACTTGCTCTATTATTTCAGAGAGCAGCCCTTTTTCTGATGGTTTCGAATGTATATAACTGTGGATTTTTAGTGTTTGAATAAATGTGTCAGGACACATGCCGATAAACAGTATACTATATAAAATGCGTTTACTATAACAGACGTTATATTGACAAGTAATACATACACGTATACATAAACTGTCAGATTTTATATATATATATGCAAATACACATTCAAACTGGCATTATATATACACGTGTACATAAACTGACAAATTATATGCACATGTATTCATATGGTAATCTTTTATATATATATGTACATATTCATTTGCTGACTGTATATGTTTACATAGTGACAGATTTTATATATACACATCTATTCATATACTGATGGTTTATATATAACTCATCCTGACAGTTTATATATACACATCTATTTCTATACTGACTATATAAACATACAGATTATATATATTCACGTATACATATCCTGAGATTGTATATATACACATTTGTATATAGACACAACTCATATACTGACAGATTTTATATATATATATATATTCACGCATATGTGTGTGCTTCTTTCCGTTCACCAAATAAACTAAATGAACAAATTGTGGGATAAATTTAAAACATAGTTCCTCGAAGTAAACAGAATTTCAGATCTTCTAACGTGTGTAAATAAATTTTTTGTCTAAACGTGAGTCGGACTTCCCTTTTTCACTCGGAGTGCCCAGCTGCTGTGTGGATTTGACTTGCAGTGAAGTGGGTGGACTGACCAGTTATGTCTGGCTGCTTTGTGAGCACTTTTATGGTGAAGTAACCCGTGGTTTTAAAAAATATAAATGGAGATAAATATGCGGAACACGTGTGCTTTAGTGCAGGTTCAGCAGATGCAGGCTCCTACTCCCCAGGGAAGGTTATGTTTGTATTTGAATATTTTTTTGGGAGTGTGTTGTGTGTGTGGAGTGGGTTGCAGCTTAAACTGGGTTGTGAATCAGTCCTTGGCACGTGTTTCATTTTGGGCAGGAGGGGTGGAATTGGTCATTTTGAGATCAGTTTGGAATCGGAAACGTCTCTTTAGAAACTGGTCGGTTTCTTTTTTGTCTGTGGGACAGGTGGAAGTTTCCACGTGTGAGTGAGTGAGAGTGTGTGTGGATCGAGGAAGCCATGTGTTCAGCAGCGTTTTTAAAACAAAATGCCGAGCAGTAACAATTGAACCTCGATTATATTGTTCGCCCTGTTGAAAGTGAAGGTTGGGATTTAAGATTGAATTCAGATTGTGACTCGCCCCTCTCGGTTACAGTGTCTCTTGCTTTCCACTGCTTTTATTTTCGAGCTGGTACACTATGTATCCAAACCATGCTGCAGATAACCGTCTGAGAACTCTTAACTGATGGGGGTTTTTGTTGTTGTTGTTCCTGCCGTTCTGATTTAATAATGCTCTCGCTTTTCTGTTGCCGTGTCTCGATTTAGGGGGTGCCCAAACCAGGGCCCAGGCCTCACCCTAGGAATACAGGTTGGGCTGTTGTCTTTGTGTTGTGTGTAGCTGAAAGTTTAGTTGGGGGGTTGGGTTGGGGGGGGGGGGGGGGAAATAAAAGGATTGTTGATGCTATTTTCTCGTTACTCAATAAGTTTTAAACAACTTCCTGGTCTTTTAGTATCTCAAACTTGCAGTCCACATACATTGTGGGGGTGTGGTTTCAAAGTTTTATGTATGCGAGGCTCCTAGTTTTAAAATTTGATTTATTTAATTGTTATTGTCTTGTGTATTGGTATACAGTGAAAAGTATTGTTTCTTGCGCACTATGTGGACAAAGCATACCGTTTATAGAGAAGGAAAGGAGAGGGCACAGAACGTAGTGTTACAGTCACAGCGAGGGTTCGGAAGTGTAGGATCCTGACGCAGAGTGACTCCGTCTAAGGGGAAGATACAACCTTGGGGACACCTCCTGTTTTTAGACATTGTTACTGTTCCACAACCAGGGATTTGGGTGATCAGTTCTGAATTGTGAAACTCATCAGAGCTTTGCAGTTAAAATGTGTTTATGGTAGAGCTGTACTAACTGAATTTGCCTGTTTTGAGTTGCATTCTACAGCTCAAGTTTGTGTGTTGTCTAATTAGGATAATGGTTAGGAGCAACTTGTCGTAAAAACAGAAAAAACACCGCTGCTGTGTTTGTCTAAAAAGAAAGAAGAGTGTTTCAGCTGCAAGGAGTTCCTTACCCAGTTTATGCCTTCAGTTCAGGATCTGAAGGATGCTGTGTATTTCCAGAGTATTGTACTTTAGTTTAGCTTTGCTGTATTTGATTTTGCTTTGCTATCTCCAGCATACTTACTGGGTGGCACGGTGACACAGTGGTTAGCACTGCTGTCTCACAGCGCCAGGGACCCGGGTTCAATTCCTGGTTTGGGTCACTGTCTGTGTGGAGTTTGCACGTTCTCCCCGTGTCTGCATGGGTTTCCTCCGGGTGTTCCCGTTTCCCCCCTCAGTCCGAAAGAAGTGCTGGTTAAGTGCATAGGCCGTGCTAAATTCTCCCTCAGTGTACCCCAACAGGCGCCGGAGTGTGGCGACTAGGGGATTTTCACAGTAACTTCATTGCGGTGTTAATGTAAGCCTGCTTGTGACACTAATAAATAAACTTGAACTTAAAGCTTAAGCTTACAGTGTACTCAGAACTATAGAATCTGCATTTAGCAGCAACATATAGTAAAACATTCCATCACAAGCTGCTACCAAACAAAATTTGACAACCACATAAGGAGATAGTATTGAAGTTGACCAAAAGCTTGGTCAAAGAGGTAGTTTTTATAAGAGTTCCTTAAAGATGGTGGGAGAGCTAGAGACTTAGGTTGGGAATTCCAGAGCTTGGGGTCAAGGCAGTGGTAGAGTGAAGAAAAATTAGGAGTTTGGAGGGGGCCAGAATCGGAGGAGTGCAGAGATCTCAAGGCTGGAGAAGGTTGCAAAGATAGTGAGATGGCAAGGCCATGGAGGGATTTAGAAGCAAGGTTTAAGATTTCTATAATCGTGCTTTTGCAGGGCAGGGTGTCTGTATTGAGTGGCACAGTGGTTAGCACTGCTGCCTCACAGCTCTAGGGACCCGGGTTCAATTCCCGGCTTGGGTCACTGCCAAGTCTGCATGTTCTCCCTGTGTCTGTGTGGGTTTCCTCTGGGTGCTCCGGTTTCCTCCCACAGTCCGAAAGATGTGCTGGTTAGGTGAATTAGCCATGCTAAATTCTCCCTCGGTGTACCCGAACAGGTGCCAGAGTGTGGCGACTAGGGGATTTTCACAGTAACCTCATTGCAGTGTGAATGTAAGCCTACTTGTGACACTAATAAATAAACTTTAGAACTTAAACTTTTTGATGGGGGATGGGACTGAGTGTGATTTATAATATGGGCAGCAGAGTTTAAGTTGAGTTATAGCTGGGGGAAAGGAAATTATGATGCGATTAGGCGAGATTTAGCTGGCATAGGTTGGGGAAGGAAACTGCAGGGGATGGGCACAATTGTAATGTGGAACTTGTTCAAGGAACAGCTACTACGCGCCCTTGATAAATATATACCTCTCAGGCAGGGAGGAAGCAGACGTGTGAGGGAACCGTGGTTTACTAAGGAGGTTGAATCTCTTGTGAAGAGGAAGAAGGAGACTTGTGTTAAGATGAGACGTGAAGGCTCCGTTAGGGCGCTTGAGAGTTACAAGTTAGCCAGGAAAGAGTTAAGAAGAGCCAGGAGGGGACATGAGGAAAACCCTAAAGCTTTCTATAGATATGTCAGGAGTAAAAGAATGACTAGGGTAAGATTAGGGCCAGTCAAGGACAGTAGTGGGAAGTTGTGCGTGGAGTCTGAAGAGATAGGAGAGGCACTAAATGAATATTTTTCGTCGGTATTCACACTGGAGAGGGACAGTGTTGTTGAGGGGAGTACTGAGATGCAGGCTGTTGGACTGGATGGGATTGATGTTCATAAGGAGGAGGTGTTAGCAATTCTGGAAAGGATAAAAATAGATAAGTACCCTGGGCCGGATGGGATTTATCCTAGGATTCTCTGGGAGGCTAGAGAGGAGATTGCAGAGCCTTTGGCTTTGATCTTTGTGTCGTCATTGTCTACAGGAACAGTGCCAGAAGACTGGAGGATAGCAAATGTTGTCCCCTTGTTCAAGAGGGGAGTAGGGACAAACCTGGTAATTATAGACCGGTGAGCCTTACTTCTGTTGTGGGCAAAGTATTGGAAAGGATTATAAGAGATAGGATTTATAATCACCTAGAAAGGAATAATTTGATTAGGGATAGTCAGCACGTTTTTGTGAAGGGTAGGTCGTGCCTCACAAACCTTATTGAGTTCTTTGAGAAGGTGACCAAAGAGGTGGATGAGGGTAAAGCGGTTGATGTGGTGTATATGGATTTCAGCAAAGCGTTTGATAAGATTCCCCATGGTAAGCTTTTGCAGAAAATACAGACACATGGGATTGAGGGTGATTTAGTGGTTTGGATCAGGAATTGGCCAGCTGTAAGAAAACAGAGGGTGGTGGTTGATGGGAAATATTCATCCTGGAGTTCAGTTACTAGTGGTGTACCGCAAGGATCTGTTTTGGGGCCAGTGCTGTTTGTCATTTTTATTAATGACCTGGATGAGGGCGTGGAAGGATGGATTCGTAAATTTGCGGCTGACACTAAAGTCGGTGGAGTTGTAGACAGTGCGGAAGGATGTTGCAGATTACAGAGAGACATAGATAAGCTGCAGAGCTGGGCTGAGAGGTGGCAAATGGAGTTTAATGTGGAAAAGTGTGACGTGATTCACTTTGGAAGGAGTAACAGGAATACAGAGTACTGGGCTAATGGTAAGATACTTGGTAGTGTGGATGAACAGAGGGATCTGGGAGTCCATGTGCATAGATCCCTGAAAGTTGGCACCCAGGTTGATAGGGTTGTTAAGGCGTATGGTGTGTTAGCTTTTATTGGTAGAGGGATTGAGTTTCGGAGCCAGGAGGTCATGCTGCAACTGTACAAAACTCTGGTGCGGCCGCGTTTGGAGTATTGCGTACAGTTCTGGTCGCCGCATTATAGGAAAGATGTGGAAGCGTTGGAAAGGGTGCAGAGGAGATTTACCAGGATGTTGCCTGGTATGGTGGGAAAATCGTATGAGGAAAGGCTGAGGGGCTTGAGGTTGTTTTCGTTAGAGAGAAGAAGGTTAAGAGGTGACTTCATAGAGGCATACAAGATGATCAGAGGATTAGATAGGGTGGATAGTGAGAGCCTTTTTCCTCGGATGGTGATGGCTAGCACGAGGGGACATAGCTTTAAATTGAGGGGTGAGAGATATAGGACAGATGTTAGAGGTAGGTTCTTTACTCAGAGAGTAGTAAGGGCGTGGAATGCCCTGCCTGCAGCAGTAGTGGACTCGTCAACATTAAGAGCATTCAAATGGTTATTGGATAAACATATGGATGATATTGGAATAGTGTAGATTAGTGGGGCTTTAGATTGGTCCACTGGTCGGCGCAACATCGAGGGCCGAAGGGCCTGTACTGCGCTGTTATGTTCTATGTTCCTGGAGGGTATGACCATTAAGTTGAGCTCATGGAGGGTGTGACCAGGTGAGCATTGGCACAATCAGGTTGAGGTAACAAAGGAAGGAATAAGGTTTCAACAGCAGCTACATGAGGCAGGCAGTGTTATTTAGATGGAAATAGGTGCCCTTGTTGATGGAGAAGATGAGATCGGCAGTTGACCTCAGAATTGAATTGAACATTAAAGTTTTAAGGGGTGGATTTGGTGGCTAAGTGTGTGTGGGGTGGAGCCCAAAGATAATGACTTTTGTCTTGTCTGTTTAATTGGAGGGCAATTTGTGTGACAAATTAGAGGTAGTGAGAGGTGGAGCTGGCCTGCGGAGCCTTATACATTTTCAGAAATTTTCTCTGAGAGATGGCATCCAAATGAGAAATAGGAAGGGACCAAGACTAGGTTGGGGGGGGCGGGGGGGTGCAACAGATTTGAACCAGTATATTTTATTTTAATGATGTGTGATGTTCATTCTTAATCATCTCCACAAGACCCCAGTGTTGTTGACTGAGCTGCAAATCACCAGAATGTGATACTACACAGGGTAGATGGAGTGAGATGTATCCTTTGGCTGGGGAGTCTAGAACCAGGGGGCACAATTTTAAAATAAGGGGGATGCCACTTTGGACCGAGCAGAGGAGAAACTTCTTCACACAGAGGGTTGTGAATCTTTTCAATTCTCATTGACTATGTCTTAAGGTAGAGATTGATAGATCTCTGATTAACTAATGTAAAGGGCTATTGGGATAGTGGGGGTATAAGGCATTGAAGTGTCTGATCAGCCATGATTGTTTCAGCCAACCCCTGTTTCTATGTTCTTACACAACTCAAGAGTGTTCTCTTAGACACAGCCTAAGTTTGGAGAAGTAACTCCATAATTGGCTGTGTTTTTTTCCGCAGTTCAAGTGAACTCAGTATTAGCATTTCATACACCCACCATTATGCTTTCCTGAAATATTTGATAACACAATGAGGGTTTTGTTGCAAAAAGAACAACTGATCCATCTTCTGTAGAATAGGATGTGGATGACAGAATCAAGCTGGTGTACAGCACTGTGCACAAATTTTTTTCTTTTAGTTTCCTTTGTTATTAGCTATTTACTTAAATGTTATATTTGTAGTAGATTATTTGGCGTAGCCCTAATTCTCCACCCACCCCCCCAATCCACTAAGTTATCAGTATTTTAATTTTGAAATACTGAATTTGAATTGGAATGGACCAAATCTCTCAAACTGTTCAAGAGAATTGCTCTCCGGTTCAACTCTTAGATTCTGCAGGTTTTAAATCTACTGAGGGTTATGTTATTTTTTTTTGTTGGAAAGCATGGGCTGAGGGAGAGATAATATTGTGCTTTTTAATTCATTCGTGGGACATGGGCATCGCTGGCTGGCCAGCATTTATTGCCCATCCCTAGTTGTCCTTGGAGGACAGTTGAGAGTCAACCACATTGCTGTGGCTCTGGAGTCACATGTAGGCCAGACCAGGTAAGGACGGCAGATTTCCTTCCCTAAATGACATTAGTGAACCAGATGGGTTTTTCCAACAATCGACAATGGTTTCATAGTCATCAGTAGATTCTTAATTCCAGATATTTTGAAATTGAATTCAAATTTTACTCTCTGCCATGGTGGGTTTTGAACCCAGTTCCCCAGAACATTGGCTGAGTTTCTGGATTGATAGTCTAGCGATAATACCACTAGCCCATCACCTCCCCCATGGAACAAGTATTCACATTTTTATAATGATGCTGAGGAGTCCAGATGAAAATGAATCCTCAGAAGCTGCATTGTTTCTATAGACTGTCGTGTGGTGTGTCTTTTCCTGTCAGTCTTCTCTCTCCTTCGCTCCGGAGCTCCTTGCTGTGGTAGAGCTCCACCAGTTGCTCTCTCCTACTTTGCTCCAATGGCCATTCCTCATGAGTAAGCCTGGTCAGATGGCGTTACACTCTGGGTGCAGCTGGCCCCTCACCTTCTGCCAGTGCACATTGAACTTATGTATGTTTTTCTGATATGTGGGAATGGAGAGACATAGAAAAACTACAGCACAAAACAGGCCCTTCGGCCCCACAAGTTGTGCCGAACATATCCCTACCTTGTAGGCCTACCTAATAGAAACATAATAGGACAATTTAAGAGTCTCTACTGTAGTCTGAAACTTGCCCATAGAATGTCAGTACTTGTGATGGTATGTGTTGGGGATGGTGGAGCGGGGTAGTAATGTAGATGATTTGAAAGCCTTCCTTTTCCAGCAACATCTGCATCCATGCACTACCAGCAAGGGTTGTTGGTTAGTGATTGTGTGTGAAGATCTTAGATGTTCTTTCTCCTAATCTAATCCAATGGTCACTGTTGTAATGTAGGGGAAACGGTGTTTCTAGTTGCTATGACTCAGTTAACTTAAAAAAACTTGCAATTATACATGTCTCCCTTGACCACCGGATGTTTTAAAGTATTTTACAGCCAAAAGAGTTTTATTTGATGCGTAGTCATTGTTGTAATAGGAAACGTCGCAGCCAATTTGCGGACAGCAAGATCCCGCAGGCAGCTATGCTAATCTGTTTTTGTGATGCTGATTGAGGGATAAATATGGGTTGGGACACGGGCGAATTCCCTTGCTCTTCTTCCATGTGGTGTGATGGGACCTTTTTGCTTACCTAAGACAAGGCCTCAGTTTAAAATCCCATCTGAAAGATGACTTCTCTGACAGTGTACTATTACACTGGAGTGCCAGCCTTGAACCTTGTGCTCAAGTCTGTCTTGGGGCTTGAACCCAGAACCAACTCAGGTGAGTGGGCTGCTAACTGAGACACGGCTGACACACACAAACTCTTGTCTTAACCACCTCTGTTCTGGTGGTTACAAGTCTAGCATGATGGGAGAAACTGAACAAATTCATTCATTACAATACCATACAGCAGTCATGTTGAATACTAGTATTTGCTTTGGGTGCAATTTTTTCTAACTCATTTTGAGTGTCCTTGCCCTAAATATGCCTAACGTTTAGTGTACAGCTCAAAAGAGGAATATTTAGATATTTCCAACAGGAAACACATGGGCAGAAAGCAAGGAGAGAACATTCATTTTTGATTGCGGTTAAACAAACATTGACCACTTTCTGTGCTGAAAATCTTTCTATTCTTTTATGGGAATGACTGACACTCACCCACTCATCCATTTTGGTAGGAATAACAGCAAAATGGACTATTGCTTAAATGGTAAAAAATTGCAGCATGCTGCTGTGCAGAGGGACCTGGGTGTCCTTGTGCAAGAATCACAAGGAGTTGGTTTGCAGGTGCAGCAGGTAATTAAGAAGGCAAATGGAATTTTGTCCTTCATCGCTAGAGGGATGGAGTTTAGAAACAGCGAGGTTATATTGCAGCTGTATAAGGTGCTGGTGAGGCCACACCTGGAGTACTGTGTACAGTTTTGGTCTCCTTATTTGAGAAAAGATATACTGCCCCTAGAGGGGGTGTGGAAGAGATTCACTAGGTTGATTCCAGAGTTGAGTGTTGGCTTCTGAGGGGAGACTGAGGCTATACGCATTGGAATTCAGAAGAATGAGGGAAATCTTATAGAAACATATAAAATTATGAAGGGAATAGATAAGATAGAAGCAGGGAAGTTGTTTCCACTGGCGGGTGAAACTAGAACTCGGGGGCATGGCCTCAAAATAAGGGAGAGCAGATTTAGAACTGAGTTGAGGAGGAACTTCTTCACCCAAAGGGTTGTGAATCTGTGGAATTCCCTGCCCAGTGAAGCAGTTGAGGCTTCCTCATTGAATGTTTTTAAGACAAGGATAGATAAATATTTGAGCAGTAAAGGAATTAAGGGTTATGGTGAGTGGGCGGGTAAGTGGAGCTGAGTCCACGAAAAGATCAGCTATGATCTTATTGAATGGCGGAGCAGGCTGAAGGAGCCAGATGGCCTACTCCTGCTCCTAGTTCTTATGTTCACCCACTCACCTTAGCAGAGAATTGAAACATCAAAGGATTTACTTGATGATATCGTGACTGAGCTACAGTTTATGTTGCACTCTTGCTCAATAGTGGGTGAAAGGAGGAGAGACCGAGAAGTCAGGTTAACTCTGAGAGTAAATCATGCCTTAAAACATTTGGGTTACACGCAAAGTATTAGCACAAAAATTTACAGTGGGGCACCACGTACTCTTGGGGGTGAAGGAGTGGCCATTCAGCCCCTTTGAGCCAGTTCTGCCATTTTAATTGGAGCGTGGCCCATCTGTAATGCCACTCCACTTAACTGTCTTTGAATCATATCCCTTGATCAGCTTACCCCTCTGTTTGCCATTGCTCCTGTAGACACCTACATTGGGTAAGGCAGAGTGAGAATCTCCATTTCTCAAATACCTGAACTATTTTCCTTCAGGTGCCTGCAGCTGCCACCTGGCATTTTCCCCAAGTGGCCACGCTTGTGAGCCTATTCATAGAATCTCTCCAGTGCCAGAAGGAGGCCATTCGGCCCATCGAGCCTGCGGGTGGAAATCGGAGGAAACCCATGGAGACACGGGGAAAACACCTGACTGTCCACATAGACAGTGATCCAAGGCCAAAGTTGAACCCGGGTCCCAGGTCACGTGAGGCAACAGTGCTCACTACCGTGCCACCGTACCACCTGTGCAATTAGTGCAGGTATTAAAACTATGGGAGGATTTCTGGCTGAATCTGAGATCACTTATTTGCGTCCACTCTCTAGCAAGGGGAGTCGCTGGATGGAAGCCTCCCCACTATTTTGACCTTTCTCCTCCAGAACACGCATTTATCCCTGCTGTCTCGCCCAGTTTACAGCAGTGTTCAATTATCACAATTTGGTACAGGCCAGAAATTGAGCGTGGGTTTCTTGCATGTGATAATATTTTAAAAGAAAACCTGTCAAATGTCAAACCTGGCAGAAAGAATGTTACAACAGCCATTGTATTTTTAAATTGTTTTTCCCTTGAAATGTTGTGGAGAGTTTCAGAGTCCTCGCCCTGTGCAGCAGAATTATGTTCAGAAACTCTGCCAGCTGGGGAGCTCTGATTACAATGCCATTTCCTGCCATACAGCAGCCTGCATGACCAGGGCACCAATGCATCTTGTTCCTTCTCTCTTGGCTACTTTAATGGCTGACTTCCAATCTTCCGCCTTTTGTAAATGTGAGTTCACCCAAGACTCTGCTGCCCAGGTCTTACCTCACAACAAGTCTCGTTTGCCCATTACCCTTGTGCTTGCCGGCCTATGTCGGCTCCTGATCTAGCAACACCTCAAACACAAACATGATCATATTGTCAAATAGCCTCAACCATCAACCTATCTCTAACCTCCACAGCCATGTGAGAAATCTCTGATTCGGGTCGCTGACTGCGCCTTCAGATGTCTTAATCTGTAACCCTGGAAATCTCCCTCTAAACCCCTCCATCTCTCCTCCTTTAAAATGTTTCTTAAAACCTACAACTTTGTCAATGGTCCTAAAATTTCTATTGTGGTTGAGTGTCAGATTTTGTCTGAAAATGCTCCTGTGAAATGCCTTTGTTGTGTTAAAGTATTATCCATGTGCAAATGGTGAACATGTGAACTGGGTTGACAATCCTGCAGTCCTGGGATGTTTTTGTGCATATTTGCACCTCTCTTGAAGGCTATGGCGTTGGCTGCGTTACTGTAGGTGCTGACTACCTCTTGCCATTCTTCCATGTTTTAAGTTGGAGTGTGAGCAAATGGTTTAACTGTGTAGGGCATCAGTGGAAAGTTTCACCCTGCCCTCACCCAAAGATTGCACATGTGCACTCTGCAGCAAGCATTATTGGACTACGATCGTAATTGGGAATTTATTCTCCTTTCACCATCCTCGGTGGCTTTGAACTTATCTAAATTGCTGGTTTAACTGATGTTAGTTTTGATTAAAGGAACTTTGGTGTTTCCGAAGAAGATTATAGTTAAAGTTGATGACTAGCTTTGAAGACAAGACTATAGTCTCAACTTCAATGCAACTCATTATGCTGCAGTATGCAAGTAGTGAGATTCCAGCTTGTAGTTTGATTTAATATTGGAATATTGCTAAATCTTAGCTCTAAGTGACTAAATATCAATTGTGGTTTACAGTACTTTGCTAATTCTTTTTGAGCATCGAAAAGGGCATTTCAATTATCTGAATGAATAAATGTTTTAATTTTGTTTTAAGGTTGGGTGAATTGTCCACAGCGTTTTCAGTAATAGGAAGTAATGTGAGATGGCTATCTTCAAGTATGTTGTGAGATAGCTATCTTTTCTTTAAAAAAAGACTTCTATGTCTGACCTCTGGCGAAAGAAAAGGCAGTGATTCATATAAGGTTCCTTTCTCAAAATATGGTATGTGAGTCATTCTCATTGATACCGAATAACTGGCAATTGAGGGCTGGCAGAAATGTTGCGATGTGTATTCTAACCTGCTGGCATCTCATTGACCCAACGTTTCTTGTTCTTTTGTGGCTCTTTGGACCTCTGATTTTTTTTTTAAACCCATATTTGATTTGATTTATTGTTGTCACGTGTATTAACATACAGTGAAAAGTATTATTTCTTGCGCGCTACACAGACAAAACATACCGTTCATAGAGAAGGGAAGATGAGAGTGCAGAATGTAGTGTTACAGTCATAGCTAGGGTGCAGAGAAAGATCAACTTAATGCAAGGTAGGTCCATTCAAAAGCCTGATGGCAGCAGGGAAGAAGCTGTTCTTGAGTCAGTTGGTACGTGACCTCAGACTTTTGCATCTTTTTCCTGACAGAAGGTGGAAGAGAGAATGTCCGAGGGCTTGGGGTCCTGGATTATGCTGGCTGCTTTCCTGAGGCAGCAGGAAGTTTAGAGTCAATGGATGGGAGGCTGGCTTGCGTGATGGACAGGGCTACATTCACAGCCCTTTGTAGTTTCTTGGGCAGAGCAGGAGCCATACCAAGCTGTGATACAACCAGAAAGAATGCTTGCTATGGTGCATCTGTAAAAGTTGGTGAGAGTCATAGTGGATATGCCAAATTTCCTTAGCCTCTTGAGGAAGTAGAGGCGTTGGGTTGGCGGGTAGATCTGGCAGTTTCTCCCGGTTGACGTTCAGCTGCTGAGATGCAGTGCTGACATCGAAAATAAAACGCGGACTCTGGGGCAGAGCTGATTGTGTTCCACCCATCTTGCCTCCCGTTCCTCACTCCGTCAACATCCTTGCCCTTGGTTGGTGCAATGGTTTTGTATCCTGTACCAGTCAGTTCCTGTAAAGTGTCTTGGAGTTGTTCCAATTTGCTGCTGCTGCCTTCCTGTCATTTATTTTTAATATTTAAAAAAAATGTTTATGGAATGTGGGCATTGCTGGCTCAGCCAGCATTCATTGCACTTGAGAATGTGGTAGTTTGCTACCACCTTGAATTGTTGCAGTCCATGTGGTGTAGGTACGCTCACACTGATGTTGGGGAGGGAGTTCCATTATTTTGACCCAGCAACAGTGAAGAAGTGGTGATATAGTTCCAAGTCAGGGTGGTGAGTGGTTTAGAGGGGACCTTGCAGGGATTGGTGTTCTCATGTGTCTGTTGCTCTTGTCCTTCTAGGTGGTAGAGATCATGGGTTTGGAAGGTGCTGTTGCAGGAACCCTGGTGAGTTCTGCAATACATCATATTGATGGTACACACTGTTGTCACTGTGTCAGTGGTGGAGGGAGTGAATGCTTACTGTGGTGGATGGGGAGCCAATCAAGTGGGCTGCTGCTTCTGGATGGTGTGGAGCTTCTTGAGTGTTGTTGGAGCTGCACTCATCCAGGCAAGTGGAGAGTGTTCCATCACACTCCTGACTTGTACGTTTTAGATGATGGGCAGGCTTTTGGGCATCAGGAGGTGGGTTACTCTCTGTGGAATTCCCAGTCTCTGACCTGCTCCTCTGGCCTCAGCTTTTATCCAGTCTTCTGTATTTCTCATCAGCATCTTGTCTTTGCTTAATTTTCTTTTCCTGGTTCCTCTTGCTCTTTGCCAGCTTTCTTTCATCAGTCAGTTTCCACATCGGATCAGTGATTCATCATTCTTTATGGCTTCCTCTCTTCCGCCTGATGATGTCTTCTGCACCCTCTTTATTCTTTTAAAGATTTCCCAGTGTTGTTTGATGTTGCCTGGCTTTAGTTTTTTGAATCTATTGGAGAGAGCCAATGGAAAAGATTCTGACGTGTTCTTGTCCTCCAGTCTCCCTGTTGCAAATGGCCGTTGTGACTTTGTCATCATTGCTTTCTTGAGTTTCTGGAGGCTCTTGCCTAGTTGCCACATTCTGGCCTCTGTTCTGGTACACTGAAGGAGAATTTAGCACAGCCAATTCATCTAGCCTGTATGTCTTTGGACTGTGGAACAAACCAGAGGAAACCCACGCAGACACGGGGAGAACATGCAAAGTCCACACAGACAGTGACCCAAGCTGAGAATCTAACTCGGGTCCCTGGCGTTCTGAGGCAGCAGTGCTCACCACTTTGCCACCATGCATGGTGATCTTACCATTGCCCCAAATAGGATTAGAGGAGCTAAATATTCTAACCTGACAAGATTGTTTTTGATGTGGAGATGCCGGTGTTGGACTGGGGTAAGCACAGTAAGAAGTCTAACAACAACAACAGGTTAAAGTCCAACAGGTTTATTACAAGATTGTTTTTAACAAGGAGGGAGTCTCTAGATCCAAGTGCCTTTTATGTCCGTTATGTGTTGTCACTTTTAATCTAGCCATTAGTATGCATTCTCTGTGTAATTATAAAGTATTCTGTAATGTCAGTAACAATCAAAATAGTCTATTTCAAGCTAGATTATTATTATTTTTCCTCCAATCTGGGAGGAATAGCAATGGATATATACAGTACCGATTCCTGGCTCGGGTTGCTGTCTGTGTGGAGTCTGCACGTTCTCCCCATGTCTTTGGGGGTTTCCTCCCACAGTCCAAAGATGTGCGGGTTGGGTTGATTGGCCATGCTAGATTGACCCTGGTGTTGGGGGGGGGGGGCTAGCTAGGGGCGGATGTGTGGGGTTGGGGGAGTGGGGCCTGGGTGGGATTGTGGTCAGTGCAGACTCGATGGACTGAATGGCCTCCTTCAGCACTGTAGAGATTTTACAAATACTTTAAAAATATAATTGGTGAGGTTTAATACTGAGTGGTGATTTATAGAGTACCAAAGAAGGCGTCAACAATTATTTAGGAAATTTCCTGGGGGTCAGTTAGCTCTGTAGTCTGGATGACTGGTTCATGATGCAGAGCGATGCTCAGCGTAGGTTTAATTCCTGTACTGGCTGAGGTTATTCATGAAGGACTGCCTTCTCAATCTTTCCCCTCACCTGAGGTAAGCTTACCCTTGGGTAAAATCATCACCAGTCAGCTCTCCCTTAAAGGGCAGAACAGGTGGCACAGTGGTTAGCACTGCTGCCTCACCGTGCCAGAGACACGGGTTCAATTCCCGGCTTGGGTCACTGTGCGGAGTTTGCACATTCTCCACGTGGGTTTCTTCCGGGTGCTCTGGTTTCCTCCCACAGTCTGAAAGATGTGCTGGTTAGGTGCATTGGTCATGCTAAATTCTCCCTCTGTGTACCCGAACAGGTGCCGGAGTGTGGTGACGAGGGGATATTCACAGTAACTTCATTGCAGTGTTAATGTGGGCCTACTTGTGACTCAAATAAAGTTAAACTACAAATCTGATATTGGGATCCTTAAAATAATCCCCAAATCATTCCATTTTGGTCTATATTTCTTTCTGCATAAAAAATTTCAACCCCGGGACACCCCAAAGCATGTTTCAGTGAATCAGATATTTTTGAAGTGTAGTCATTGTTGTAATCTAGGAAGCACAACAGCCGATTTCTGCACAAACAGTAATGAGATAATGACTAGGTTGTGTTTCCTGGCTGGAAAGTCTAAGACTAGAGCTCATCGCCTCGGAATAAGAGAGGGGATGTTTAGGACTGAGGTGAGGAGATGTTTCTACATTTGTTAAATTTTGGAATTCTTTATAAAAGCAAATTACTGCGGATACTGGAATCTGAAACCAAAAGAGAAAATGCTGGAAAATCTCAGCAGGCCTGGCAGCATCTGTAAGGAGAGAAAAGAGCTGATGTTTAGAGTCCAGATGACCCTTTGTCAAAGTTTTGACAAAGGGTCTTCTGGACTTGAAAAGTCATCTCTTTTCTCTCCTTACAGATGCTGCCAGACCTGCTGAGATTTTCCAGCGTTTTCCCTTTTGGTTTGGAATTCTCTACCCTGGAGGGCTATGGGTGCTTGGACATTAAGTGTGTATGATGGAGATCAGTGGATGTTGAGGGGTACGTGAATTAGGTGGGCAAGTGAAGTTGATGGAGAGCAGTGATGGGCAACGTCTGTCTCGTGGGCCACATGCGGCCCATCGGTACGGAGTGCGGCCCACGGGGCATTTTGTTGAATATTGATCGCATGCAGGGTTGCCAGATTCTGCTGGCTTTTGTCCACATACTTTTTTTCCCCCCTACCAGCATGACTAAAGTGATGCGCGTGCAAAGTAAGGGCACGTGAAGTGAGGTGCTTGCTGATAGCTCTCTGTTGATGCTGTGGACAGTGTGCTCCCTCTGTATCCAATCAAAGCGTAAACCTTTTTGTTTTTGCCATTTGAAGTTGATGACAGGTCTATTAATATACAAACGGTCAAGCAGTTTCTAAAACTCATTATGAAATATTTGACGCACTAAATGTATTTATTCTGATTCATGGGGCCATGGCTGGTGAACAAGCCTGATTTCAATCTTGTGGCCCACTCACTAGCCTAGGTTGTCCATCATTGATGTAGTTGGTCAGCCATGATATTGAACAGTGGTGAGGGCTGAAGGGGTCACCTGGCCTATTGCTGCTCCTGTTTCTTTTATAATCTATTTTTAGTGAAATTGGCTGAGGAGCAAATGTTGGCCAGGGTGCTGGAGAGAACCTTCTTTTGTAAAAGATTCTTTGGCACTATCTCAGTGCACCATTTGAGAGGGTGGAGATGGCTTCAGTTTAATGTCTCATCTGAAAGATGGCAAGATTTGCACTGGATAAATTAACTATACCCTTAGACAGTGGTATCGATAAGGTGAAAGGCAGGTTGTTACTTCAGAGTAGGGCAGGAAAGTGGGGCTGCAGGATATAATGAATTAAAATTCCGAATAGATATCAGGGAAAATGTTTTCTCAAAGATAAACTTGAAACAATCGTAAGGTGATAGAGCAAAAGCCTGGGAATGCCTTACAATAAAGTTAGATGCTACCATTGGAGAGTTAACGTAATATAAATGGGTGGCACAGTGGTTAGCACTGCTGCCTCACGGCACCAGGGATATGGGTTCAATTCCGGCCTTGGGTGATTAGCTCTGTAGAGTTTGCACCTTCTCCGCGTGTCTGTGTGGGTTTCTTCCGGGTGCTCTGGTTTCGTCCCACAGTCCAAAGATGTGTGGATTGGCGTTGCTAAATTGCCCCTTAGTGTCCCAAGATGTATAGTTACGTGGATTAGTGGGTAAATGCGTGGGGTTACGGAGCTAGGGTGGGGGTGTAAGCTTGGATAACATGCTCTTTTGGAGAGTCGGTGAAAACGTGATGGGCCAAATGGCCTCCTTCTGCACTGTAGGGATCCTTTGAAATGTGCCTGCTTTGAAGAAATGATCTTTTCTCACCCCTGGCATTCCTCGTATTTTGATTCTTATTTCACTGGGTCACTGACTGCATCAGCTTCTCAAGTTGGTGCCTTTCTGCTGTTGCTATTTTTTAATGGGGGGAATAAGACACCTGTTCCACATTTGCAACAGCCTTTCTAAATATTGTTATTACCGTGACAACTGGGCCTTAACAAATAACAAAGGAAAAACTCTGCAGCTTGGGTGCCCAGTTTTATAGGCAGAGGTTGGATTCCATTTTGTGTGAACTGTGCCACACACCAGTGACTGTCCAGCATCTGTTCCCAAACCCTCCCCTTCATGGAAATTTATATTGATAAAATTTGGAGGAAAACACTTGGGATTACGTTGTTACACTCCAATAAACACTGTTTTGGATTGAAAGCAATGTTGTTTCCAAATGTAACACAGGTAACATTCAAAAAATCTCTTGGTTACAGCTAACCCAGAATGAGGAATAAACCTCGAATTACGTGAACTTCAGGTTTTGCAAAAATGAAGATTTCATGGCAGTTGGCGTGGCACAGTGGTTAGCACTGCTGCTTCACAGCACCAGGGATCTGGGTTCGATTCCCGGCTTGGGTCACTGCGTGTGCGGAGTCTGCACGTTCTCCCTGTGTCAGCGTGGATTTCCTCCGGGTGCTCTGGTTTCCTCCCACAGTCCGTAAGACGTGCTGGTTAGGTGCATTGGCCATGTTAAATTCACCCTCAGTGTTCCCGAACAGGCTTCTGTATCAGTATTCTGTAACTTGATTTTGTGTCTCTGTGCCCTGTTTGAGAGCACATTTCCACTCCATCTGACGAAGGAGCAGCGCTCCGAAAGCTAATGGTATTTGCTACCAAATAAACCTGTTGGACTTTAACCTGGTGTTGTTAAAACTCTTACTGTGTTCACCCCAGTCCAACGCCGGCATCTCCACATCCCGAACAGGCGCCAGAGTGTGGCGACTAGGGGATTTTCACAGAACTTCATTGTAGTGTTAATGTCAGTCTACTTGTGACAAGTAATAAATAAATTTTAAACTTTGAAGGTGATAGTTTTCGGGAAGTTGAGGAATGGGCAGTGAACACTCTCCTTTCTCAACCCCTCAATCTTCGCCCTCTCTCCTGTTGTGAATTGCAGAAATGTCACTAGAATAAGTTAACTTGAAAGATCTGCCGGATGATGCAGTCTGTTTGGATAGCAGCTGGTATGCTGTGACTGAATTAGGCATGATGTGGAGTAAAATCAGACAATGCTGGATACACTTGGCAGATCAGCCAGCATCTGTGGAGAGGAAAATGAACCTTCACCAGAAACTAAAAGTTGGCAGGAAGAGAGCAATAGGGAAAGTTTGTTGTTGTTTGGAGAGAAAGCTGATGAAATTGTGTAAGTGATAATGGGACAGTTATAGAAGAAAAAGATGGGTCCAGAGGAGCTTTGATTTTCACAGCAGAGGGACAGAGATCTGTGGGAAATCATTCCGGGGAGTGTAGAATCATAGAATCCCTACAATACAGAAGGATGCCATTCGGCCCATCAGGCTTACACAGACAACAATCCCACCCTCTTCCCATTACCCCACACGTTTATCCTGCTAATCCCCCGACACTGAGGGGCAATTAATCCTGGCCAATCCGCCTAACCTGCACGTTTTTGGAGTGTGGGAGGAAACCGGAGGAAACCCATGCAGACACGGGGAGAACGTGCAAACGCAGAAAGTGACCCAAGTCGAGAATTGAAAATTGAGCCCAGATCACTGGGCTGTGAGGCAGCAATGCTAACTACTGTGCCCTAATAAAATGCAGGTAGATCACAAGGTTATGTACTACCTTTATTGATTCTTTCATGGGATGTGGTTGTCGCTGGCAAGGCCACCATCTGTTGCCCATCCCCCTAATTGCCCTTGAACTGAGTGGCTTGCTAGGCTATTTCACGGGCAGTTAAGAGTCGACCACATTGCTGTGGATCTGGAGTCCAGATTTCCTTCCCTAAAAGGACATTAGTGAACCAGATGTTTTCTTTACAGCAATCATTGATGGTTGTCATGGTCACCATTACACATATACTTTATATTCCAGCTTATTAATTGAATTTAAAATCCAGCAGCTGCTGCAATGGCATTTCAAGCCATTTTTAAAATGTATTCATTCATGGGACATGAGTATCGCTGGCTAGGCCAGCGTTTAATACCTTCCTCAATTTGCCCTTGTTCACAGAATATTAGCCTGGGCCTCTGGATTGCTAGTCCACTTAGTTACCACTCCATCACCGTCTGCCCCATATCTCGCTGACTGTGTGCAGGTAGGGGATCCACATCTCCTCCACTCCTATTTGCTCTGGCATAGCCAATCCTCAGTTCCAGGAGCTGTTGTCCAAGTGGAAATGTGAGCAGTGGTAAAGACCTGAAGTTGCTTATGTGGTGAAGTCAACATTTGGAATTAGTAATGGGGATGCGATGACCTATTGGTATTATCGTTAGACTATTAATCCAGAAACTCAGTTAATGTCCTGGGGACCCGCGTTTGAATCCCACCACGGCTGATGGTGGAATTTGAATTCAATTTTAAAAATATATATATCTGGAATTAAGAATCGACTGATGACCACAAAATCGTTGTCGATTGTTGGGAAAACCCATCTGGTTCATTAATGTCCTTTAGGGAAGGAAATCTGCCAACCTTACCCGGTCTGGCCTACATGTGACTCCAAAGCCACAGCAATGTGGTTGACTCTCATGAATGAATAAAAAAAAGTTTCTATAATCCTCTTATTTTTCCTTGAACTGAAAGCCAGTGGTGCTGGATGTTGTTTTTTAATTAAAGGTTACAATCAGAGTTGGCACTTCGCATCAGAAAATGTAATGCAAAGTTTTGTAGGAGAACCAGACAGTGAGGTTGGGTATAAAGGATTGGAGGAGAGTATTTTGATAGTGAAGCTGTCTTTTACGTTGACTGTGCTTTATTTACATCATGTGACAGGAAAGCTGGATTTTGCAAGTGTTGCCATTAACCTGGGATCTCGGGTCCAGGAACACCTGTGTTTCCTTTGGGATACCAGGAGGGTGGGTCCCAGAGACAGGTCGGCACAACATCGAGGGCCGAAGGGCCTGTACTGTGCTGTAATATTCTATGTAAAGCAGTTTAAATTGGATGTGAAGCTTTGGTGATGTGTATCTGAATCAAAATACTTCCGTCATCTCATTTTATTTGACCTACTTTTAAAAAAAAAGCTTCACCTTGCTTTTTTTGTTCTCTCCACTTCCGAAAACATTTATTCCTTGCTGGGACCCAGTTCCAGTGCTTTTAATGTTTTGAAGCTGGACAATCTGTCGACAGGATGTTAAACTACCAGAGCACACAGCACTGAGCTGGGTCATGTCTTTGAAACGACCATTTGCACATATAACACTTTGGTTTGCTTGTACTTTCAGTCAAAGTAACTCATCTCTGCATGAAGTCATCTGACCTCCTAGATGTCACTGGCTGTGCAGTTTAATGCAACCTATTGTATAGAAATATTGCCTCTTGGAGGTGCAGGTGTGACTGTTTCTCAGAGCTCGGAGAATGCAGGCTTACGATTCTGTGACTAAGAAGCCGTGTGAAAGTACAAGAGCAAGATGTGTAAATCTCCTCAATGTGAGTGAATAAGGTAAAGAATGAGTAACCGCATTACTGGAAATTATCAGCTTTTTGCATCAAATCCTTTGTCTTTTGATGGGTGTGCGTGCAATTTTACATCTCATTGAGAGTTGTGATACAGGAGATTGGACACAAACGAATAACGTGGAGTATGACATGGAGCACTCTTGGGGCTAAAGGGATCAAGGAATATGGGGGGGATGGTGGGATCAGGATATTGAATTTGAATTGGCTATAATAGAGTTGAATGGTGGAGAAGGGCCGAATGGCCTACTCCTATTTTCTATGTTTCTATGTGATAGTATTTTTTTTGGACAATTCTAATTTCTGCTTGCTACAGTACCATGCATTGGTCAACTGGGCCAGTGGGCTGACCAATGGCAGATGGAGTTTAATTTAGACAAATGCGAGGTAATGCATTTTGGTAGATTGAACCAGGGCAGGACTTAATTAATGGTAGGGCGTTGGGGAGAGTTACAGAACAAAGAGATCTAGAGGTACATGTTCATAGCTCCTTGAAAGTGGAGTCACAGGTGGACAGAGTGGTGAAGAAGGCATTTGGCATACTTGGTTTCATCGGTCAGAACATCGAATACAGGAGTTGGAATGTCTTGTTGAAGCTGTACAAGACATTGGCAAGGCCACACTTGGAACACTGTGTGCAGTTCTGGTCACCCTATTATAGAAAGGATATTATTAAACTAGAAAGAGTGCAGAAAAGATTTACTAGGATGCTACCGGGACTTGATGGATTGAGTTATAAGGAGAGGCTGGATAGACTGGGACTTTTTTCTCTGGAGCGCAGGAGGCTGAGGGGTGACCTTATAGAGGTCTATAAAATAATGAGGGGCATAGATAAGGTAGATAGTCAATATCTTTTCCCAAAGGTAAGGGAGTCTAAAACTAGGGGCATAGGTTTAAGGTGAGAGGGGAGAGATACAAAAGTGTCCAGAGGGGCAATTTTTTCACACAGAGGGTGGTGAGTGTCTGGAACAAGCTGCCAGAGGTAGTAGTAGAGGTGGATACAATGTTGTATTTTAAAAAGCATTTAGATAGTTACATGGGTGCAATGGGTATAGAGGGATATGGGTCAAATGTGGGCAATTGAGATTAGGTTAGGGGTTTTTTAAAAAAAAGGGCGGCATGGACAAGTTGGGCTGGAGGGCCTGTTTCCATGCTGTAAACCTCTGACTCTATGGTCAAGCTGTGTTTGTTTCGTGAAATCACTGGTATGTCCCAGACTTTTAGCAGACCTTGCGGGAGTGGAGGAGTGGAGCAGGTGAAGAATGTTGCTATTTCACATCATTTTGCAGCAGCGAGTGATTGGATCACTAGCATTTCATTATTTTGCTAGCTGCAAGGAAGTGTGCCATTCTTTGAAGTGCAGTGCGCTCCAGAAAAGGCATGTGGCTGAAAGATTCTGGACGAATTCTGATTTTAGAATGTGTGGTGTTCAGCCTTACCGGGAACTGGGGAGATTGCTGTCAGTCTGAGGCCCAATCACTGAACACAATCTGTCCTTCCCCTAAATGTGTTAACCGCAAAAGGGCTGTGTTCTAATTGAAAATGTGCAGGGCCTTCTCACTAACTTCCACCTATCCCTGAGCCTAACTAATCTCCCACAAACCAGGAACCAGAGCATTCCTACTGTGCAGAAGAGGCCATTCAGCCCATCAAGTCTGCACCGACACTGACAGATTGTCTTACCCAGTCCTTATCCTTGAAAGCCCACGCATTCACCATGGCTAACCCTAGATATCTTGAGAAGTCTCACCGCACCAGGGTAAAGTCCAACAGGTTTATTTGGAATCACAAGCTTTCGGAGCGCTGCTCCTTCACTCACCTCACTTCTTACTGTGCCCACCCCAGTACAACACCGGCATCTCCACACCTCATGGCTAGACATCTTGTGACACTAATGGAACATCTTGGGATGACTCTTTCCAACTTTTACAGATGCACCATAGAAAACATCCTTTCTGGTTATATCACAGCTTGGTATGGCTCCTGCTCTGCCCAAGACCACTGAAAGATTCTGGACGAATTCTGATTTTAGAATGTATGGCGTTCAGCCTTACCGGGAACTACAAAAGGTCGTGAATGTAGCCCAATCCATCTCACAAACCAGCCTCCCATCCATTGACTCTGTCTACACTTCCCGCTGCCTCGGCAAAACAGCCAGCATAATGAAGGATCCCACGCACCCCGGACATTCTCTCTTGCACCTTCTTCTGTCGGGAAAAAGGTACAAAAGTCTGAGGTCACGTACCAACTGACTCAACAACAGCTTCTTCCCTGCTGCCGTCAGACTTTTGAATGGACCTACCTTGCATTAAGTTGATCTTTCTCTATATCCTAGCTATGACTGTAACACTACGTTCTGCACTCTCTCGTTTCCATCTCTATGAACGGTATGTTTTGGCTGTATAGCGCGCAAGAAACAATACTTTTCACTGTATGTTAATACATGTGACAATAATAAATCAAAGTAAGGGGCAATTTAGCATGGCCAATCCACCTAACCTGCACGTATTTGGACTGTGGGAGGAAGTTGGAGCATCCAGAAGAAACACACGCAGACACGGGGAGAACATGCAAACTCCACACAGACACAGTCACCTGAGGCTGGAATCGAATCTGGGTCCCTGGCGCTGTGAAGCAGTAGTGCTAACCACTGTGCTACAGACTTCATGTGTTGCTCTTAGTTCAAGAACATTATTGCCAAGAGATCTGATCTATCAGTACAGTTTTGCTCCAAGCATTGTGAAGTCAAAATGGCATCATAATATCTGAATTATTTTGAGCATTCGGTTTTTTTTAATTGAAGAGTTGACTCTGTTTAGTAATGCCAGAATTATTTCAGTGAGGTCAACACTGCCAGTGATTATTATATATCCAGGAGGACAGTGAGTAGGTAGCTGAGCTGTAAGTCAGACAAAGCAGGAATCCTCTGGGGGAGTGCGATGCTCACAAATCTATTTTCAGTGTTGAATATCAATGAGAATGGTGATACTTCAAAGGAGTGTAATTTAGGGAAAAGCTGAAAATGATCAGTCCAATCATAAGATTGAGAGAAAGAAGTAACTTCCTTTTATAAAGCAGAAAGCCACAGATCTGAAATGTTAACTTTTTTACTGTATCAAATGATTTAAAATATTATTGACTAAACATCCATTTTCTTGTGTAGGGAGCTTGCAGTTTAAACTATAGAAATAAGTAGTTTCTTAGTTTTTACTTTCCCCAGAACTACAAGTCTCGGAGCAAACAGTTCACAGTTTCTTCCAGTGGGTTGCTTCCTTTCTACTTTTCTAGCCAGCTAACTCCTAATCCAAGAATAGTCTTTCACTGTAAGGCTTACGTTGTTCCTTTCTTTGGCTCCAAGCCAGGCAAATCTTCCAGTCTCTCTCAACTCACCACAAACTCGTTCTTCAAACTGGGCATGAGCTCCAACCTGTGTGATCTATGTGGTGCACGATAGAGTCAGCATTTTATATACTTGATGTATGGGCCTGGTTCATTCTATTTTGTTCTTGCTCTCTACTTCTCAGTTGACTACAAACTACACAAGGCAAAACTTGCAATCCCTGTCTGTGATATGCCTGGATTTATAAGGAACCCTGTAACCTGATCTCAAAATGGATACCTCCATCCTCTTCCCCATGGCAACGGGAAATACATTAGCCTTATATCCAAGTAGAAATGAAGAGCAGTTATTTCTGATCCCAACACTCCTTTAACCTTGGAAGTAAAGAGATAGGTGATAGCCTGGGTAAGATACTCTGTCGGAGAGGGTGCAGACCCAATGGGCAGAATGGCCTCCTTCTGCACTGTAGGGATTCTATGAGATGGGAATGGCTTCACTTTTTTGTTTTGAGAAAATGACGGGAGGAAATCTGGATGATTAATAGTGCCCAGAGAAGAAAAAGGACAGAGTAAATGTCAGATCATAGTAAAAACTTACTGAAACAAACCCGTGAGCAGAGAGGATCGTGCTCGAGAAGGAATCCGAGCTTATAGGGGCTGAAGGACAAGAGGGGGGCAAAAAAAAAAAGCAAACATAAGAAATAAACAGAGGCGGAGATGCATGAAATAACTTCAGCTGTACCGGGTCACTTCAGGGTATTTAACAAAAAGGACAAATCTAAAGGCCAGCTGATTGCTTGTTGTGGGTTGTTTGATGTGATCTTTCCGTAGCTGGAGGGATAGTTTATTGCAAAGCCTGAAATCTGCAGTCGGTATCTATATCAACTGTTGGATGACACATCTGGGTGGTTTTTTTTTTAATTTATGGAATGGAAACGCTTCCATTTTGTAGAGGCTGCGGCCTGGCACTTTGTGATATCGGAGGGTGAACAGTGTCTTGTCTGTTGCGTGTTTGAATTCAGTTGGCGGGCTGTTTGCCTTTCAACTCGTGACCGGCTCTTCTGTGTTTTCAGTCTCGAGGGTGTTATGAATGGATTTAAAGGATAATTCCCACCATTCACAACATAGCTACTTGGGGTTATCCTGTTTCACTTGGCTGAGAGCTCTGTTTATGCTGCTGTATGTCGGAGATGGCTAAGATTCCGGTGTCCATTTCTGCCCAGAGCAGTGCATGGTGAAACATTCCTTGCTTGCTCTGATATCCTTTCGCCTGCTTGGGGCCCATGAGTCATTTAAAGATGTCCTTTGTCTGTGCATGAATTATTGCAATCCAAATGTTCAGTTTAAGAACCGGTTTTGCTTTTTGCTGCTAACTTCCTTTTAATGAAAGTATGTTTTGGGACCTTTCCTGATCAGCTGGGGCTTCGTTATAGGTAGGAAAGAGGGGGAAACCCAGGCAGCTTATCCCAGATCAGTGTGTGTAGGACTAGACTCTCAGCACAGTCAGACCGCTTTGGCTTGCTTGGCAGTGAGCCCGTGTCCCTGTTGAACCTCAGTCAGTATTTTTTGAGCATCAGCATTGATTGCTTTGGGGAAGATTCTTAGAAGCCTTTTGTCACTAGAATGTAATGTTTCTCTGCTTGCAGCTGGCTGAAAATGCCTCTGAATGTAAGGCTTCTTTCCTCCTCACAGATGGCATTTATCCCGACCCCTAGGTCCGCTACCTTTTCTACCCTGCAGTCCAGGGTTGTCGCTTGTGTTTGGCCACAAAAGAGTACTTTCCTCTCCCCTGAAGTCTCTTAATTTAGAAGAAGCTATGTTCACTAACTGAGGAGTGGGCTACTGCTGCCTCTCAAAGCAGTAAATATTTTTCATTTTGAAGTTCCTTTGTTGCTCGCTCTCTCGCTCCCCCCCCCCCCCCCCCCCAAAAAGATTTCATGGTTCATAAATCGTTAGCCATCATTCAAAGGGGAAATCCTATCTTCACCTCTTGTCTACACAAGCAAACTTTCCGTCAATGATCACTGGGTAGTGTTCAACAGTAAGAAACCTCCCTAATCTAGGATGCTGAACAAGTTAGAGTGCAGATACATCAGTACCTGTACCTGGTGTCTCCTCTTCCATATGGCTCAGTTAGTCACTAGAGAACATGGCTAAGCCACGGAGTGGAAGTTTAATTTAAAAAAAAATCCTTATAAGCAAAATAATTTTTAAACTTTCATAACTCTGAACCTGCCTGGAATGTTTCATCCAGGGCTGATTTGGGGATGGGGAGGAAGGTAAGCAGTGCTCAGGTGAGTGAGTTATTTCAATGTTAATGACTCTGCATTCCCCAAATTTTAACAGATATTTAGACAGCACCCGAGTTGATCCGAATACAGCCAGTAATTGCCTTTCCAGCATTGCCTGTGCGGGTTAGGTTGATTGGGCATGCTAAAAATTGCCCCTTAGTGTCCTGAGATGCGTAGGTTCGAGGGATTAGTGGGTAAATATGTAGGGATATGGGGGTAGGGCCTGGGTGGGATTGTGGTCGGTGCAGACTCGATGGGCCAGATGGCCTCTTTCTGTACTGTAGGATTTCTATGATGATTTCTATTAGGAGCAGCCCGTAGCAAACCGTCTGGCCCTCAAAATCTAACACAGAAGGAATTTGAACACATTTAGGACTGTAGTGACCAGATTATCAGGGCCTGCAGGCCCTAATTTGGTGCCTCTCATCATGCATCTTTGTACTGGAGAAACCTGGCTTAGATTGAACAGTCTTATTTACACATGGCCCCCAATTCCTAGGCCAGGAAATTGCTACTTGCAAATGTATTTACGAAGCTCTGCGCAGGTTTTTTTGAGAGTCTTGCATCATTCTCTTTTGAAGTCTTATTTGGGCGTTGTATTCAGAATATTGATATCACTGTGCCAGCCAGTGAGTGGGAGGTGAAATAGGACTTGCGGCAGGATTTCCAAACAGTCTCTTTTACAGTAACCAGCAAAGCAAGCTGTCAGTTTACCAAGTCCATTATTAAAGAGCCTCAGTGAATCACATGAAAGAGAGTTCAGCGTCTTCTCTCACTAAAAGGGATAGCACAGTGGTTAGCACTGCTGCCTCACAATGCCAGGGACCCGGGTTCAATTCCTGGCTTGGGGGACTGTGTGGAATTCTTCACACTCTTCACTGAGAATTTATTTTTCTTTGTAAAGATCAGGCATTTCAACTAGCGATGGTAGTGGGGAGAGAGAGATGATATTCTGAGATAAACTTGAATGAATGAATGTTATTTTTGTTAGTCCAAATGAAGTGAAACCACCCAGCTGTATAATTATAGGTTTGGCTCTGCCAGAACCTGTGTTGTGTTCGGAGAAAGCATTTGCGTTTCATTGCAGAATGCAAAGTGATAACTTGAGCTAGATTATACTGAAGACCTGTGGGTGGTAGTTGTTGGGCTCTTCTAACGTGATGTGTTTGTACTTTGTAAATTTCAACAAAAAGCCTGGCACGTGTAATCAGAGCTATTTCAAGACCGGAAAGGGAAGACATGCAGTGAAAATGAGGAGTGCTGGGAATTTGGTAGTGAAGGGAAATGACTGACAAAATGGGTGGTCCAAAAGAGGACTGACTGATTCTAATCTATTTTTGCAGCTACCTTCTGCCTCATCAGTTGATTTTTTTTTTGCTATGGTATCAACTTCATGTAAGGCATTGCCTTGTGTGGCTCAGGAGCCCCACTCTGACATGCCAGTCTCTGATGTGGAGATGCCGGCGTTGGACTGGGGTAAACACAGTAAGAAGTTTAACAACACCAGGTTAAAGTCCAACAGGTCCAACAGCCCTTCATATTGTTGGACTTTAACCTGGTGTTGTTAAACTTCTTACTATGCCAGTCTCTGCCATGCTTCCTGCAGAGGAAGACAGTGGTGTATAAATTGCACAATTCATTGGCCTCTGTTTTGTCTGGACCCCCTCGGCCGTCTGAGCTTTTTGCTTCCTGCTCTCCCAATGCTTTCATACAGTCAGCGTCACGAGGCCATCGCTGTCAACCACTGTCTCCCAGGTGTCAGTGCCCACCCTCTTCATATCTCACTTTTAGGCGTTCATGTAACGGAGGTGTGGATGTCCAGGAGGTGGTGACCCAGTAGCCAGTTCACTGTACAGAAAGCCTTTGTGTTTATGGCTGCCCTCCATCCATTGAACCTTGCCGAGCCAGCACAGACACCATTGGCTTAGCAATGAGTGTATGCTGATGATATTAGCACCCTAAGGATCTCCGAGTTGATTATCAGGTCCTGGGTGACGAGGATGGCGTCTGAGACAGCGAAACTGTCCAGCCTTTCTCATGCCTTTGTTGTCCAGGTTTCTCCTCTGTAGAGGAGTGCGCTGAGGACGCAGGTTTGGTAGACTCGCAGTTTGCTGCTGTTCTCAGTCAGGTTGCTGTTGTTCCACATTCTCTTACTCAGCTTGGACATAAAAGCTGCGTGTGTTGATTCAGCATCAAGTGACACGTTGCAAGTGATTGTAAAGCCGAGACATGTGAAGTTATCATCAGTCTCCAGCATCATATTGTCAATGCTGATAAATGGCTGGCCCATGACATTTGTCTCCCTGATACTGATGTTCAAACCAAACTCTTTACAGGTGTGAGAGAGTCTCCATTTCCAGTGAAGGTGTTCCTCAGTATGTCATGTTAGTGTGGCATCATCAGCACAAAGTAACTGATGGAGACTTGAAACACCTTTGTCTTGGATCTCAGGTGAACAAGACTGTGCAGTATTTCTGTCAGTTCTGGTGTGTAAGAACATTCACTACTTACGGCCTGAGGGCAAATTATAGCAGCAAAGAGAATATGCCAAAGACTGTCTGCTGCAATACAACCCTGTTCAACCCCTCCTATTGTGGATCTCAAAGGGTTCCGATGTTGCCCTGTCATAACAGGCCTTACCCATCATGTTGTCGCCCTTCATATTGTTGTCAGCCAGTGGTGTAGGCTGGAAATGAGAAGCAACCCAGCATACAGAAAGGGGCGGCACTGCTGCTTCACAGCTCCAGGGACCTGGGTTCGATTCCCGACTTAGGTCACCGTCTGTGTGGAGTTTGCACATTCTCCTCATGTCTGCGTGGGTTTCCTCCGGGTGCTCCGGTTTCCTCCCACATTCCAAAGATGTGTAGGTTAGGTTGATTGGCCATGCTAAAATTGCCCCTTAGTGTCCTGAGATGTGTAGGTTAGAGGGATTAGCGGGTAAAATATGTAGGGATGTGGGGGTAGGGCCTGGGTGGGATTGTGGTTGGTGCAGACTCGATGGGCCGAATGGCCTCTTTCTGTACTGTAGGGATTCTATGATTTTTATGAAATCTTCACCTACACACACACGAAGTGCCACATCGACCTGTTATGTGTCTCCAAGAAGAACAAAGGTTTGCAAACTTGAAATCCTGGAGTGAAGGGGAACAGATATGTCATCCAGTTTCCCATCTGTCAGTGATTTTCTTTTTTCTCTGCTTGACTGAACAGAACATTATAGCACAGAAGGAGTCATTCGGCCCATCCTGTCTACACCGGCTCTCCAAATGTGCATTTCATCACATGCCATTTTCTTGCCTTCTGCCCATAACCCTGCAGATTATTTATTTTCAAATAATTTCTCCTTGAATGCTTTGATTGAACCTACCTCTACAATGCTGTCAGGCAGTGAAATCCAGACCCTAACCACTCACTGTGTAGTTTTCTTCTAATATCGCTCAGATTGCCACTTACTTGAAATCTGTGCCCTTTCGTTCTTGATCTTTTCACGAATGGGAAGTTTCTCCCCAGCTGCGTCCAGAGCTGCTTTTTTCTGCTAATGTATACTATCAAAGAACTGTTTACTTTGGGTAGCCAACGCTCTCAATTTTGGGAGCAATAACATTAATGGTGGGCCAGTAATTACAGGGAAGCTCAATTGTCAGCGTGTGTAGAGTGCATTCCAGAGTATGCCTGATACTTATGAGGGGGTTCCTGGGAATGCCAGTAGTTGCAGGGGGCCTTGGCACATGTGTTTGACTACCCTGTTTCCAAGTCTACCGCTGAAAGCAGCAAAAAGAGAGTGGCACACCAATGAGAACAATACTTTAGTGAAACAAAATAAATATTGGTGATTTTTGTAGTTGTCCACTTGAATTGAAAACATCCGATTATAGATTTTGCCTGTCCGAATTTGGGTTGTGCCTGGCGAGAATGTTTTGAGTTGAATTTCTTGATGCTTGTAGACTTGGCACTGGTGAGCAGTTTCCTATTACATGTTAAGAGTAGTACACATTATTAAAGCATGAACTCAAACATCGTTTATCCTTCTAAAACATATTGGTACCATTAAATAATATTTTTTGTGGGGCCTTTAGCAGAGCAAAATGCTCCAAATTGTTTTCCAGAGAAATATAGGAACGGGGGTAGGTCATTCATTCCCCTCTCCCCGCCCGAGTTTGTTCTGCCATTCAACAAGATAATTGCTGATCTGTGACATAACTGCATATACAGTAATTCATCGCTTAAATGTTGTAGCTGCATTCCTGAAAAGTGCAACTGTAAACGATGCCACGTTGACTGAAGCAGATTTTCCCATTGCAACCAATGTAAAAGCTTTAATTGGGCCCTGTAGGATCATTCCTCTCCGGTAAATAATACATAAAAACAAACTGCTAAATTACTGTGTTTATAAATGAAATAATTTTTAAAGTAAAATAGATTTAAAAGCCTAAAAGAGATGTATTTACTTGTACTTGCCTCCCCTTGCTGCCTTCTCCACTTACTGACCCTCTCGCTTGACGCTTCCCTTTCCCGAACCCTTGCTGTGAGTGGGGGCTCGAGAGGCATAAAGCCTGTACGGAGTGAGAGCAGCTTCAAGTTGCAGGGCCGTGGAGCGAAGTGGTGAGCAGGAGTGTTGGTGGGCGTGGGGGCGTCACGCGACCTTGCACCACATCCAGCTCGTAATGACATTAAAGCGAATCTACAATAATTCTATACCAGCCCCATTTAAAACGTACTGTTAAATCAAAACGATTTACAACATGGGCAGCTTAAAATGAGACGTCACCGTCCGTGCCTTTACCAGAACTAGGGGTACATGTTCATAGCTCCTTGAAAGTGGAGTCTCGGGCGGACAGGGTGGTGAAGAAGGCATTCTGCATGCTTGGTTTCATTGGTCAGAACATTGCATACAGGAGTTGGGACTTTTTTTCTCTGGAGCGTAGAAGGCTGAGGGGTGATCTTATAGAGGTCTATAAAATAATGAGGGGCATAGATCAGCTAGATAGACTCCCCTACCTTTGGGAAAAGACTAACACTAGAGGGCATAGATTTAAGGGGAGAGATACTGAAGGGTCCATAGGGGCAATTTTTTCACAGAGGGTGGTGAGTGTCTGGAACAAGCTGCCAGAGGTAGTAGTAGAGGCGGGTACAATTTTGTCTTTTAAAAACCATTTAGACTGTTACATGGGTAAGATGGATATAGAGGGATATGGGCCAAATATGGGCAATTGGGATTAGTTTAAGGGTTTTTTAAAAAAAAAAGCCGGCATGGACAAGTTGGGCCGAAGGGCCAGTTTCCATGCTGTAAACCTCTATGACTCTAACTAACTGCTGATTTTGGCAGAGATTTCCAAACCCCCGTCACCATTTGTATATAGAAATGATTCCTAACTAAGGCCTGGCTTAGGCTGGTATTGGAGCAGTGCTCAGAGTTGTGGGGCTTCTCAATGAGCACTTTATAATCAAGGGTTTGATCAACCGGAAACCAGTGTAGATCAACAAACACTGAGGTGAATGTGTGAAGGGGATTTGGCGCAGCATGGACAGCAGTTTAGTTGATATCAAGGGGGAGAGGGAGGAGAGACGAGAGAGGCCAGATAGGAATCATAGAATCCTACACTGCAGAATGAAGCCATTCGGCCCATCGAGTCTGCACCAACAACAATCCCACCCAGACCCTATCCCCGTAACCCCACGTATTTACCTTACTAATCCCACTGACAAGAGGCAATTTTAGCAACCTAGCCCACTCATTTTTGGACTGTGGGAGGAAAACGGAGTACCCGGAGGAAATCCATGCAGACACAGGAAGAACGTGGAGACTCCACACAGTGACCCAAGCTGGGAATTGAACCGGAGTCCCTGGAACTGAGGCAGCAGTGCTACTGTGCCACCGTCCCGTGTCACGGCATCAAGGGGTATGGGGGAAAAAGTGTGACTATGACATTAAGATAGAGGATCAGCCATGGTCATATTGAATGGCAGAGCAGGCTCAAAGGGCCAAATGCCTACTCCTGCTCCTCCTTTCCGTAACATCAGCTAGACGTACTTTTTTCTTTTTCTCTCAGCAAATTCAATTTTAAAATGCACTTGCACAACGGCAGTATTGTTGTAGCTACATGAACTACTTGGCTCCATTGTTTTCCAATTTGCCCCTTCTGTTTAAGTTGGGAGGAGTATTAAATCTTTGGTGTTTCGGAATGATTTCTCACACAATGATTTCTCGTTCCATTAGGGGATGGCCACAGCAGAGAGAGGCAGCAAGAGCAAATCTGAGGCTTCTAGCTTGCTCAGTGGAAGAATAAAGCATAAGTGCTGGCTGTTCTGATCCTCTCAGAATAAGACTTCTGAGAGAAGTGGACCTTTTGTTGCGAGAAACTCTTCTCATCTTTTGTAATTCATTATTTTATAAAGATTTGCAGTTGCTTTTCAGCTCACTAGGAGACGAGAATTTTTTTCAAACAGTTCTTGGGAAAAGTTGTTATTGAGCAGGTGTTTTAAAAGAAAGAAAATACTTTTATATATCGCCTTTCATAGTCTCAGGATGTCCCAAAGCATTTTGCAACCAACAAAGTACTCTTTAAAGTACTATCGCTGTCGTAATGTGGGCGATGGGCAAGGTGCCACAATAACCTTATTGTTCGATTCCCGGCTTGGGTCACTGTCCGATGTGGAGTTTGCACATTCTCCTCGTGCCTGCGTGGGTTTCCTCCGGGTGCTCCGGTTTCCTCCCACAGTCCAAAGATGTGCGGGTTAGGTTGATTGGCCATGCTAAAATTGCCCCTTAGTGTCCTGAGATGCGTAGGTTAGAGGGATTAGTGGGTAAAATATGTAGGGATATGGGAGTAGGGTCTGGGTGGGATTGTGGTCGGTGCAGACTTGATGGGCCGAATGGATTCTTTCTGTACTGTAGGGTTTCTATGATTCTATGATAACCAGATCATCTGTTTTGTTAATGTTGGTTGACGGGTATTTTGGGATCTTTTACCAGAGTTGTGCGCCTGAGGGTTGCAAATTAAATGAAGCAGACATCGCCCATCATCTTCACCAACGTCATCTGCACGAGCAGACATCATTAAAAACCCTGCAATCTTCCCTGGCTCTTTAGCCGTGTCTCGGTCCCCTGTTCCCGTGTAGAACCTGCCAGGGATTGCTGAATACCCCATTACGTCCCGCGCCAGCTTTCTGAGCCTTGGTTTAATGTCTCATTCAAAAGACAGTAAATCCCACTGTACAGCATGCACTGCACTCAAGTGTCAGCCTAGATGATATACTGAGGTTTCCAGAGTAGAACATTAATCCATGACTTTGTGAATAAAGAGGGGAGTGTGTTACCCGCTGAGCATGCTGACTTCATGTTTGATCGTTCTCTGAACTGAAGATGGGACAAGATATTGGTTTTAGTCGCTTTTGTACTGCTGCCAAGTGACTGGCCTTCTGTAGGGGGAGGCGGTGGTATAGTGGCATTGTCGCTGTTAGTGTATTGTTACTGGACTGGTAATCCAGAGACCCAGGGTAATGCTCTGGGGACCTACATTTGAATCACATCATAGCAAATGGTGAAATTAGAATTTTAAAAAAAAACCTGGTATTAAAAATCTAATGTCCAAAAACCATTGTCAGTTATCGTAAAATCCCAAACAAAAACAGAAAATGCTGTAAAATCTCAGCAGGCCTGACCGCATCTGTGGGGGGAATCTGGATCACCCTTCATCAGTTCTGACGAAGAGTCATCTAGTCTCAACGTTGATTCTTTTCTCTCCCCACAGATGCTGTCAGACTGCTGAGATTTCCAGCATTTTCCGTTTTTGTTTCAGACTCCAGCATCTGCAGTAATATACTTTTATCTTTGTCGTAAAGTCCCATCTGGTTCACTAATGTCCTTTAGAGAAGGAAATCTGCCGTCCTTACCTGGTCTGGCCTACATGTGACTCCAGAGCCACAGCAATGTGGATATGAATCTTGTATTTTTCAGTTGAGGCTGAGCCTACAGTTAATTTGCATGTTCATTTTCTTACTTTCGGATACTAGGGTTTATTATGAACAAGAGTAGGCCACTCTGCCCTTCGGTACTGTTCTGCCATTCCATTAAATCATGAGTAATTTGGACGTCACACCCATTTTATTGCCATATTGATACCCTGACCTGATGGAAATGTTTTAGCCTGCTCCTTGACCCCAGCTGGAATCAACTAATTTATTACAACTCATTGACCAAACCTGAAATATTCTTGGTCTGAATAGCTTGGCCATTCCTGGGATAAACCCCACGAGACATCAAACTACTCGGATAGTTTGACATCGGGCACTCCCGGGGTAGACCCTGTGTGACATTGGGTACTCCCAGGGTAGACCCCGCAAGACATCAGACACTCCCAGGGTAGCCCCCGCGCCACATCGGACTCTCCCGGGGTAATCTCACTTGCACGTTGTAGTCTTCCTTAATGACTCCCCTGATACCTCTTATCTTCCTGGATAGTCCCAGGACATCCTAGCCTTTACTTTGTGAATGTAAGACTTATTGTTTTTGCTGTCCAGATAACAGATTATCTGGAAACTTTTCTTTCAATGCAGCGCATGTTCTATTTTACAAAACTGTGTAGAAACGTGGAAAATAGGAGCATGCGTAGGCCATTCAGCCCTTCAGGTCTGCTCTGCCATTCATTATGATCATGGCTAACCATCCAACTCAATAGCCCAACCCGCCTTCTGGCATGTTATTGATTATCGTTGCCACATTCAATTCACATGTTGCATGGGAAGCAGTAAGCAATTGGCTCAAGATATGTTTGTTGAAATAAGAGGGTGCTTTTTTAAAAAATTAGCACGCCCCAGAATTCTATAACAGACAGCATGTTGAAGGAATATTTCGGAGAGTTCAGTCACTATCTTTATTAATGTGACATGCTGTTTCTTGTATTGTGCTGCTAGATTCAAGCAAATAAGGCACAGTTGACAGTCCCTGCTGGCTGTGCATCATGGCAACAAAAGCTATAACATGCTTTTCATTACTCCTGACCAGTTATATTTAATGCAAGCGTGTGAGATCTCTAAAACATTGAATAGTGATAAAAAGATCTATGAAATAAGGACAGGAAATACTGGAGGTGTACACACCCGGTTCTGCCAGTGCTTGAAATTATTTGAACTTCTCACCCTTGTGTTCAGATCCCCTTGTAGCCTTGCCTGTTGCTATCTCTGTAACTGTCTCTTTTCTTTCTCCACCCCCACCCCCTTCCCACCAACCTTTGAAATCTTTGCGCTTTCCCAATTCTGGCTAACTGGATTCTCAATTTCTTTTGTATCTCATTGACAGGCATATCTTCGGCTGTCTGGGGCCTGAGCTAAGGAATTCATTCACTCCTTAACGCTCTCTCCTTCTCTCCTACTTAGTCGGAAGTCTCACAACACCAGGTTAAAGTCTGATAGGTTTATTTGGAATCGCAAGCTCACCTGATGAAAGAGCAGTGCTCTGAAAGCTCATGATTCTAAATAAACCTGTTGGTCTTTAACCTGGTGTGTGTGAGATTTCTTACTGTGCCCACCCCAGTCCAACACCAGCATCTCCACACCATCTCTCCTCCCTAGGCTGCTTAAACCCTACATCTTTAGCCAAGCTTTTGGTCGCCTGACCTAATATCCTGTTGGGTGTGTAAAAAAACAAAAAGTCTGAACACTCCTGTGAAGAACCTTGGGACATTTTGTGATGTTAAAGGCATCATATAATATCTTGCCTGGCCAGACCTGGTGATCCGCTTAGGGACCATAATGGTTTGTGTGGAGTGGATAAAGGTTGAAATTCAAGATGCCTGTTTTTGCAATAAAGCCACAAGATTTCAAGCTTTGAACAAACAAAAACAAACTTACAAGTTCAGAAGGAGAAAACAATTTATACTCTGTCCTGTACTCTCACATTCAGGTTAAGTATGAGGTACATGTGAATTAAAAAGAAACTATGGTCAGACATAAAAACAGAAAATGCTGGAAAATCTCAGCAGGTCCGACAGCAGCTGTGGAGAGAGAACAGAGCCAATGATTCAAGTCGGGATGACTCTTCATCAGAGCTGTCATCCAGAGTCATGTACATTCAAAATGTTCGCTTTGTTCTCTCTCCACAGATGCTGTCAGATCTGCTGAGATTTTCCACCATTTCCTGTTTTTGTTTTCAGATTCCAGTATCCGTAGTAACTTCCTTTTATCTTTGTAGTTGGACACATTACAGAGTAAATGAAAGAAGGATTTCTCAACAAATCGCCCAGACATTGGTCCCACTGTGAGTCAAACCAATCTCGCTGAAAGTTCATCTTCCCCACCAGGGTTTCCATTCTCTAACCTTTGAAGATCTCTCCTTGTAATTCTCTCCCAAATCGGCTCCCCCCCCCTTGCATGACTTGGCCCACCTCACGGTTTCAGTCTTGCCTTCTGAGATTCCCTCTCCCTGGTTTCCCAAGTGTACACAACACTAGCTGACAAGCACACTTTAGAGCTGTGACGGAGCCCAGCAGAACACCACTGCTCTAAAGAACAACCTTCGCCCCAGCAGCCCTGTAGCTCTTTAACTTAACTGGGACTTGTTTCTGTCCCTTTTGTCTTTGTGACACTTGTGGGCTAACTGACTGCCTCAAGAAGAGCAGCTCACTGACCCTTCAACTCCTCTGGGGACATATCAAAGCACCCCCAGAGGATCCCACCCTTGTTCCTAGACAGGAACCAATGCAACAAGCTTCCTGATACAATCTCCCAAGACTTCTAATTTAGAATCCAGAGATACAATAATCAGTGGATTTCATGACATTATATAGAATATGAAGGGGTTATTTAAGCAATTTATTTGAGTTCTTTGAGGAAGTAACGTACACTGTGGATAAAGGGGAACTGTTGAATGTACTGGACTTCGATTTCCAGAAGACATTTGATAAGGTGTCACATCAAAGCTTATTTCAAAAAATAAAAGCTTGTGGTGCAAGGTGTAACATATTGGCATGGATAGAACAGAGGCCGGCTATCAATAAACGGAGTAGGCATGAAAAGGCCTTTTTCTGTTGGCAAGGTGTAATGAGTGCTATGTCACAGGGATCAGTACTGTGGCCTCAACATTTTACAATGTATATAAGTGACTTCGATGAAGGGGCCAAAGTTGAGGTTGCTAAATTTGCTGGTGACACAAAGATAAGTAAGAAAGTAAGTTGTATGGGGACATCAGGAGGCTACAAAGTGAAAGATAGGTTAAGTGTGCTGCCAAAGATCTGGCAAGTGGAGTATGATGTGGGAAAATTTGATGAGAAAAGTAAAAATGAAGCGTATTATCTAAATGGTGAGAAATTGCAGCGCTCTGAGATGCAGAGGGATCTGGGTATCCTGGTGCATGAATCGCAAAAGGTTAGTATACAGGTACAGCAAACAATTCGGAAAGCTAATAGAATGTTATTGTTTATTGCGAGAGGAGTTCAATATAAAAGTAGGAAGGTTATGGGGCATTTGTGAGGCCACATCTGGAGTTCTGCGTGCAGTACTGATCTCATTTAAGTAAGGTTGTGAATGCATTGGAAGCAGTTTAGAGAAGGTTTACTAGATTAATATCTGGAATGGGCAGGTTACCTTATGAAGAAAGGTTTTGTTTGGCCGTATACCTGTCATTGATGTTTATTTCCATCATTTTCTTTTGCTTTTTTCAAGTTTTAACAATATTCTGCAAGTGTGGCAATGATCTGGCTGGAACATTTCTACCTTTGCTTGACAGTTATTCCACTTTAGTGTGAAGATCAAACCATGTTAGGCTGTTGACTCAATGTGGCCTTAACCTCTTGGCTTGAGTGTTCTCAAGTTCTGGATGCAATCTTGGCTTCAAATTCCTGTTTGTATCTGTGTACATCCAACACCACTCTGTTTATGTGAAAGCCATACTAGAACAACAAAATTAATATATAAGGTATTCATAACCCTGGGATTGTTTATAACTCCAGGACATGAGTACATTTTCTGTTGCATTGCAAGTAACCAAACTGATTCCCTGGGATGGTCCATGAGGAGTCTGGACTTATATCTTTTGAAGTTTAGAAGAAACAAAAACTGATCTCATTGAAGCATACAAAATTCTTACAGAGCTTGATGAGGGTAGATTCAGGAGGGACACTGTCTTGGCTAGGGGTCTATAGCCAGGAGATGCAGTCTCCCTCATGGCAGATACTGAAATTTGAATTCAGTATAAAAAATGTGGAATTAAAAGTCCAATGACCATGAAACCATTGTCGATTGTCGTAAAAGCCCATCCGGTTCACTAATGTCCTTTAGAGGAGGAAATCTGCTGTCCTTACTTGGCCTGGCCAACATGTGACTCCAGATCCACAGCAATGTGGTTGACTCCCAAATGCTCTTGGAGATGGAGGGCAGTTGGGAACGGGCAGTAAAGGGTGGCCCAGCCAGCGAAATAAATTTTATAAAAAGCGGCATTTAGGACTGAGATGATGAGGAAATTCTTTGGAGAATCTTTGGAATTCTCTACCCCAGAAGGCTGTGGAAGCTCAGTCATTGAGTATGCTTAAGACAATGATCGATAGATTCCTAGATATTAAACATATCAAGGGATAAGGGGATAGTGCGTGAAAATATTGAAGGAGAAAGGTGGGGCAGGCTCAAGGGACTGAATGGCCTCCCCCACCCCTCTATTTCCTGTATTTCCAGTGAGGTGTTTAAGCCTCATATCATTGCAGCGTTCAACAATCAGAAGTACTGTTTACATCCATAAACCAAATTAAATTGAATTATTTCTGTGTAAAGAGTGATTAGTTCCAGCAATTAAAATCAATAACAAATTGCAGAAAAAAATCCTGATTCCCCTTTGTGCCATAACAAGCGTGTGTTGTTATCATTGCTGTATCTATGTTGGACATTTAAATAGCATGAGTGGTACAGTGGTTAGCACTGCTGCCTCACACAGCACCAGGGATCCGGGTTCAATTCCGGCCTCGGGTGACTGGAGTTTGCATGTTCACCCCGTGTCTGCGTGGGTTCCCTCCGGGTGCTCCGGTTTCTCCCCCACTCCAAAGATGTGCGGGTTAGGTTGATTGGCTATACTAAATTGTCCCTTAGCTTCAGGGGGACTAGCAGGATAAATACGTGGGGTTACGGGAATGAGGTCTGGGTGGAATTGTGGTCGATGCAGACCTGATGGGCTGAATGGCCGCCTCCTGCTCTGTAGGGGTTCTATGATCAGAGATTGTGAATAGCTAATGTTTGTGACATTGGGATCTACTCGTAAGGTTTTTTTCCTTCCGCATTTCTGCTTCAGTTTAGAAAAAACTGAGGAGTTTGGTATTTGAAAACACCTCACGGGAATCACCTGTCCCTTCTCCAGGCTTTCTATAGAATTAGGTTTTAATTGTGTACTATAGTTTTCAATGATCTATTGTCGTCCACATTGACTGCAACCATTAACTGCAGTGCAGACAGGGCTACCTGAGTGATGCACCTGTATAGTGCTTGTTTGACATGATGCCTAGAATTGAATTAAGTGAGAGTCTTGGACACTAAAGTTTCCCTGTCTTGCCTTTTATTAAGTGCTTTATGGCTAATGAAGTGCAGTTTCTGTTGTCATGCATGAACACTGCAGCCACTTTCTGCACAGCAAGCTCCCACCAATAGAAATTGGGGATAAATGACCAGATATTTAGGTAGTGGTTGAGGAGGAATATCTTTTAACCTGGATATCTGGCGAACTCCTCTACTCTAAGTAGTGCTGGGGGTTTTTGCTTAGTCCATCTGAGAGCGCAGATGGGGCATCTGTATTGACTTCTCCTCATAAAAGCGGCACCTCTGACAGTCCTGCACTTGGTGCTGCAACACTCTAGTCACTGGAGTGAGATTTGGATGCACAAACTTCTGAGGCACGAGTGTATCTTTTTAAAAAATCAGCCAAACATGACCTATTAACTCCTGCTATAAATTGTAGCTATGGGAGAGAAAGTTGGATAAGAATAGATTCAGGTCTAAATCCACAGTCAAAGAAAATCCTCACATGAATAATGGCTACCTTGGCCTGGAGGAGGATTGGCATTTGTAGTGTAGCAAGGAGTCAGTGCCTTCCTCCGTTGTGAGAATTTCGGGGACAGCTGAATAGCGTGATGCATGCGCCGCACAATGATTATAGATGACAGTTGTGCTTTTCTTTCTGTTGGAAGGCTAGAGCTGCTTTCTAAGGAGGCCAGACTAATGTGGGAGAGTTACTGCTGGCTATCTATCTGCCAACAGGCCTTGGGTCCTGAGACGATTGAGATTGATGGATCTTTAGGTAGGGTATCAACAGATTTGAAACAAATGCAGGTAAATAAGAGTTGAAGTACAGATCAGCCACAATCTAACTGAGTGTCAGAGCAGGCTCAAGGGCCTAAATCAAATTCATATAATCCCTACAGTGCAGGAGGAGGCTGTTTGACCCATCAAATCTGCACCTACTCTCCAAACGCGCAGCTTATCCAAGCCCACACCCTATCCATGTAACCCTGCGCATTCATCATGACCAATCCCTCTAACCTACACATCTTGAGGCAGTAAGGAACAATTTAGCCTGGCCAATTCACCCAACATGCACATCTTTGGAGTGTGGGAGCACCCAGAGGAAACCCACGCAGACATAGGGAGAACATGCAAACTCCACACGCACACTGACCCAAGGCTGGAATTGAACCAGGGTCCCTGGTGTTGTGAGGCAGCAGTGCTAACCACTGTGCCGCCTCTAATGATTTTGTATTCCTGTATTGTCCAGTGACACACTTTTCAGTGGGCTGCAGACAGGTCTTCTGGATGCCACATTGACTGGATGTGGTGTGGGTTGATGGGAAGACCTAGAAAGGAAAGTATTCCACATTTTTCAAAATAGCCCAGCTAGAAGGAGCTAATCATAGAAATCATAGAAACCGTACAGTGCGGAAGGAGGCCATTCGGCCCATCGAGTCTGCACCGACCACAATCCCACCCAGGCCCTACCCCCACATATTTTACTTGCTAATCCCTCTAACCTACGCATCTCAGGACTCTAAGGGGCAATTTTTTTTTTAACCTGGCCAATCAACCTAACCCGCACATCTTTGGACTGTGGGAGGAAACCGGAGCACCCGGAGGAAACCCACGCATCGCACTCCCTGATTTCCTGTCTTGGAGTAATCGTATCAGTCTTTGAAACTTCACCAATCATTTCCACAGCAGCTAGTTATGTTGTTCTTTGCCTTACTCGATCTGTTGCCAGCGATGTTCTCCACCTTTCCTTGCTGCCGCATAATGTTTCCTGAGTATGTCCACTAATCGCAATCCGTTGTATTATTTCTTGGTTTGTGCTGTGTAAGAGGTATCTGATTAGTTTCATGTTGTCCAACCAGCATGTCTATGTAACCATTGCTGCTCCCTCTTTCATTCCTCGGTGTTCAAGGTCCAAGTTCCACGTTTATACAATGTATAAACTTGTACTGTGTCCATATATATAAACGCTCAATCCTTTCATGTGTTTGGCTGCAATTTAATTTGACGGTTGCACAGAAATAATTGATGACACTTCCCTGCTGTCTCCCAGTGTGTGCTGCTTCCAACGCTTAACTTCCCCTTAAAAAGTTTTAACTGTTGTTGCCACAACTACTTCCTGTATCAAAGGCAAGGCAGATAATGTACCAACAGTTTTAAGTGTGTTTGTTTATTAGTGTCAAAAGTCGGCTCACGCTAGCACCGCAATGAAGTTACTGTGAAAATCCCCTAGTCGCCACACTCTGGTGCCTGTTCGGGGACACTGAGGGAGAATTTAGCATGGCCAATACACCTTAACCAGCACGTCTTTCGGACTGTGAGAGGAAACCGGAGCCCGAAGGAAACCCATGCAGACACGGAGAACGTGCAAACTCCGCACAGACAGTGACCCAAACCGGGAATCGGACGCGGGTTGCTGATGCTGAGAGGCAGCAGTGCTAACCACTGTGCTGCTGCTTGGAATAGCAGTCCTTCAGATAGGAAAGTAATGGATAGCTGAAAACAGGGTTAAACTACACCACGCATGGGTAAAAGTCAGATTGCAGTCAGGTGACATCCGTGTGTAATTTGTTTTATTTTTTGCATCTGGCCCTAACTTTCTCTCTCTTTTATATTCCCAAGGTTTTCTTCACTTGATGCTCATGAGGGAAGCATGATGGTGATATCTTAGGGATCTGCCATAGTATGGCTGCTTTTCGATCCCAGCGTGTTACAAGATCGTCAGTTGGCTCAAATGGTTTGGATGAAAATTTCTGTGGGCGAACCCTGAGGAACCGGAGCATAGTTCACCCTGACGATTCCTCCCCCTTCCCTCAACTGAGATCGCGGTCACCCAAAAAGAAACAGGACGCTGTGCCGCAACAGAAAGGCATAAACGGCGGGAAGGTTACTGAGTGCAAACAGCACCACGCTCGCGAGTCCTGGGCGAGCCCGAGGAAACGGGGACTGTCATGTTCTGAGAAGGACAACCACGAGAAAAAGCCTTTGGACGTTTGTGACCCGATACTGCCCGTCTTTAAACGGGTGAAGCGATGCTCCCGCTCGGAGCCCGCGGACGGCCCAGAGGACGCAGTGTCACTTGTTAGAAGTGAAAAGGCGTCACTCGAGCGCAAAGGCTCGGCCGCCAGCAACGATGGGGACTTGTCGCAGCTCAAGCGTGCTCGACGCTTTCTCTTACTGGATGATTGTGACAAAAGGGAGATCAAAAAGGTGAAGGAGTTGGACGGTGGATGTGACGACTCGCTGCTGCTGAAAGAGGTGTCCGCTCACCAGGCTGCCAATGGGATCAATGAGAAAGACGCTGCTACTGCTGCTGCTCTGGGGTGCAGTGACTGTGAACCTCTTGATTTGAACAATAAACCAAAATGTGTTGATGTTGATACGTGTGCATCCATTTTACCAACAGAAACTGAAAACCACAATTCAGGTGGCCGGTCGCTGCTGCTAAACGGCAGCAAGGTGGCTGCTGTTTCCGACCCTGATGTGCCTTCTACAGATTCGGAGTGGGAAGACGACAGGACAGTAAATGACTGCCACTCTGTGTCACAACAATCTACCACAATTCCAGCAACGGAGAACCCATTGCAAATCAGGGAATCTGAGGAAGAGGTTGACGTTGTGGGATATAGCTTGTTCCAGTCAAAGGAACAGTGTTTTGAGAATGCCAGTGGCAGTATTGATGCTGCTCAGGATGTTGAACAGATCTCAGGGGTGCCCGATCCTTCTGCAGTGCTGGACTCTGGGCTCGGTCCCTCGGTTGAACCTCAAGAACACAGATATGCACTGAGAACTTCGCCCAGAAGGGCCGCAGTTAACAAGTGCAGCTCTCAAAAGACGAGCTCGCCCAGCAGGGACAGTAGTGGGCAGACGGAGGACAAGTCCCTCAGTCTTAATGAATGTGACAAGACTGGAGGAGCGGCAGGGGCTGCAGAAAGTACGCACTGTGCAAAATTGGAAGCGGGCGACTCTGGGGCCAAGGGGGAGTTGCCCCAGGACAGGGCTGGAGAATGTTTCAGTGGGAATGGGCCTGACTCGCCTCTACAGCTTGGCTTGGACAGAGGGCACTTGTCCACGAGCCACGAGAGCAGCAGTCAGCAATCCAGAGAAGAGGAGGAGGAGGAGCCTGATGTATACTACTTTGAATCAGATCATGTGGCACTGAAACATAACAAAGAGTATGTGTAACCATGGTAACCATGACATCTGCTTTTCCGTTCCTTTTATTTTAAACAATGTCTGCTTTTATCTATTTTCACAGTACCTGCTTCTCTCCCCCTCATTCCACCTAAAGTCAGCTGTGCTAAGTACGCACTGGAGTAGCAAAATCTAGTTGGGAGTGCTGTGTTTATAGAATCCCACCAGTGCAGAAGGAGGCCATTTGGCCCATCAAGTCTGCACCGACCACAATCCCACCCCCTGTTCCCATAACCCCACATATTTACCCTAGCTCGTCCCCCTGATAATGGGCAATTTAGCATGGCCAGTCAACCTACCCCTACATCTTTGGAGTGTGGGAGGAAACCGGAGCACCCGGAGGAAACCCAGGCAGACACAGGGAGGACGTGCAAACTCCACACAGACAGTGACCTGGGTCCCTGGCTCCGTGAGGCAGCAGTGCTAACCGCTGTGTCGCCCTTGAGTGTTGTGCGTTACCAATTGCTGCTTTATCACAGAGTTTTATTATTCCTACCGTTTACAGCGGGAAGGTTGGAATCAAAGCAATTTGACCACCTTGTGAGGTTAGAATCTGAAGGCTGAGTTTGTGGAGATTGTAGGGTAACAAAGCTCTATTGAGAGCGGCAGCATGTTCATTCCAAAGATGTTGAACCATTTAAAAGCGGGGCAAGATGCCACAGTGGTTAGCACTGCTACCTCACAGCGCCAGGGACCCGGGTTCAACTCCGGCCTCGGGTGAATGTCAGTGTGGCGTTTGCAAGTTCTCCCTGTGTCTGCGTGGGTTTCCTCAGTGTTCCGGTTTCCTCCTGCAGATCAAAAATGTGCAGGTTAGGTGGATTAGCCATGCTAAATTGCTCCTAAGGGGACTGGCAGGGTAAATATGAGGTCATGGCGGATAGGGCCTGGGTGAGATTGTTGTTGGTGCAGGCTCTATGGGCCAAATGACAGCCTCCTGCACTGTAGAGATTCTATGATTCTGTGAACAGGCTATTACAATAATTTACTGCAGATAACTCGCCTCCACCTCCACCCTCCTGCTGTGTCTAAAAGGAGGGATTTGGCTATTACAGAAGTCAGGTTGTTTTTTTCAAGTTGATTTATTTTTGTACGAGGGAGGTCATGCCTCAAGTTTGGTTGAGTTTTTTGAGGAGGTGACAAAAATGGTTGACGAGGGAAGGGCCATGGATGACGTCTACGTGGATTTTAGTAAAGTATTTGACAAGGTCCCTCATGGCAGGCTGGTGCAAAAGGTTAAATCTCACGGGATCAAAGGTGAACTAGCTGGATGGGTACAGAACTGGCTTGGCCATAGAAGACAGAGGGTAGCAGTGGAGGGGTCTTTTTCTGATTGGAGGTCTGTGACTAGTGGTGTTCCGCAGGCCTCTGTACTGGGACCTCTGCTGTTTGTGATATATATAAATGATTTGGAAGATGATGTAGCTGGTCTGATTAGTAAGTTTGCAGACGACACAACGATTGCTGGAGTTGCGGATAGTGATGAACATTGTCAGAGAATACAGCAGGATATAGATAGGCTGGAAAATTGGGCGGAGAAATGGCAGGTGGAATTTAATCCAGATAAATGTGAAGTGATGCATTTTGGTAGAACTAATGCAGCGGGGAGCTATACGATAAATGGCAGAACCATCAGGAGTATAGACACACAGAGGGATCTGGGTGTGCAAGTCCACAGATCCTTAAAGGTGGCAGCACAGGTGGAAAAGGTGGTGAAGAAGGCATGCTTGCCTTTATTGGACGGGGTATAGAGTTGGCATATGATGTTGCAGTTATATAGAACATTGGTTAGGCCACATTTGGAATACTGCGTCCAGTTCTGGTCGCCGCACTACCAGAAGGATGTGGAGGCTTTGGAGAGAGTGCAGAAAAGGTTTACCAGGATGTTGCCTGGTATGGAGGGTATTAGCTATGAAGAGAGATTGAGTAAACTAGGGTTGTTCTCCCTGGAAAGATGGAGGTTGAGGGGCGACCTAATAGAAGTTTATAAAAGTATGAAGGGCATAGATAGGGTGAACAGTTGGAAGCCTTTTCCCAGGTCACAAATGACAAACACAAGGGGTCACAAGTTCAAGGTAAGGGGGGCAAGGTTCAATACAGATATGCGGGGGACGTATTTTACACAGAGGGTGGTGGGGGCCTGGAATGCACTACCAAGCAAGGTGGTTGAGGCAGAGACGCTAGGATCATTTAAGACTTATCTAGATAGCCACATGAACAGACTGGGAATAGAGTGATACAAACGGATGGTCTAGTTAGGAACACATGATCGGTGCAGGCTTGGAGGGCCGAAGGGCCTGTTCCTGTGCTGTATTGTTCTTTGTTGTTTGTATTTATATATAACATGGAGATTAATGAAGGATCGTGTTGGGGACTGTGACAAATGCCCTTTTATACTAGCACACTCATGCTGGAATACTGAAAGTCCCCATGTTAATTGGTATGGATTCAAAGTGTATGGTGGCATTCCAGTGTTATCCCTTTCATTTGTACTGGAGGCAAATTCTTTTTCTGAAGCTGTGTTACATAACAAGGTATTAGTTTACAGAATTTGAGAGCTTGTTGGTAGAAAAGTAATGCTTTGAGCAAATCGATGGAAAGGGAAATTCCTAGTCTGTTTTTAAGGATCCAGCACCTCTAACGGATAATTTGAAAGGGTTGTGTCCACACTGAGCCTTCTCATCTTGGTAGCCAATGCATTTAGGTCGAGGTTTTCACTTTCCTTGTCAATAAGCCAGCAATGTAGCTGATGCCTCGTGACACCTTGATAAGATCGCGCTGCACTGGAAGGAAGAATTTGCATTTGTGTTGAGCCGATCATGTCCCTCAGCGCCGTGCAGGTTATGAAGTACTTTCTGAAATGTTGTCACTGCCATTGTGGCAGCTATTTCGTGCACAGCATAAACAGCAATGGGATAATTATTGGATGATCTGTATTAGTGATATTAGTTGAGGGTTAAGTATTGGCCTGGACACCGGGGAAAATGCCACAGAATCCCTACAGTACAAAAGGTGGCCATTCAGCCCATTGAGTCTGCACCGACTCTCCAAAAGAGCACCTTATCCAAGCCCTATCCCTGTAACCTTGCGGATTTACCATGGCTAATCCACCTAACCTGCACATCTTCGGATTGTGGGAGGAAACCCACGCAGATGTGAGGAGAACGTGCAAACTCCACACAGACAGTCACCCAAGGCCAGAATCGAACATGGTTACCTGGCGTTGTGAGGCAGCAGTGCTAACCACTGTGCACCCACATTCTCCAGCTTTTCTTCAAGTTATTGGACCTTTATGTCCACTTTAGATGACTTCCATTTAACATCCTATCCAAAAACTGACATGCCCAACAGTTTAGCATCAATGTTTTATAAAGTTTTAGAAGCAATATCAGGGAAATATTAACAGGCTCTTGAAGAGTTAAGGAGAGAATGACTGCAGATTTATGAGAAGGCAGGTTTATGTGACTAATTTAATTGCATTTTTTGATGCAATAACGGAGATTTTGATGAGGATTGTAGTGGATGTTGTCCATATGGATTTTAAGAAAACATTTGCAAATCTACCCCATGAAAGGCTGGTTAATAAAATTGTGGCTCATGGATTAGGAGGGTCACTGTCGACTTGGATAAGGATCTGGCTTAAGGACACAAAACAGCGAATCGTGGTAAATGGTTTTTTCACAATGGCGGATGGTAGACAGCAGTGTTCCCCAAGGGTCAGTGTTATGACTTGTGTTTTTATTTTGTTTTGAAATATGTAAAAGAACTTATTTATTAGTGTCACAAGTAGGCTAACATTAACTCTGCAATGAAGTTACTGTGAAAATCCCCTCGTCGCCACACCCTGGCGCCTGTTCGGCTACACTGAGGGGGAATTTAGCATGGCCAATGCACCTAAACCAGCACGTCTTTCGGACTGTGGAAGGAAACTGGAGCACCCGGAGGAAACCCACGCAGACATGGGGAGAACGTGCAGACTCTGCACAGACAGTGACCCAAGCCAGGAATCGAACCCGGTCCCTGGAACTGAGGGGCAGCAGCACTAACCATTGTGCCATCGTGGTGACCACTTGTATATTGACAAGAAAAGATGGATTAAAAGACTTGTATATTGGAATACAGAGTAAAATTTCAAAACTAGCTGATGATGCTAAACTTGGAGGAGTGGCAGACAGGGAAGATTATGTAATTTGACTGCAGCTAGACATAGGCTAGCAGAATGGGCAGACAGGTGACAGATGGAATTTAATACAGAGAAATGTGAGGTGATGCATTTTGGCAGAAGGGACAGACAGAGGCAATGTAGACTTAATTGCGCAGTTCTAAAGAGTGTGCAAGGTCAGTGTGACTTGGAACTTCATGTGCATGGATCTTTGAACATGGCAGGGCATAGTCAGAGCAGTTAGCAAGGCATATAGGACTTTGGGTTTAATAACTCTTTCTCCCACTCTGTCGCTCTCTCTCCATAGATGCAGTCAGAACTGCTGGGGGGGGGTTTTCCAGCACATTCTGTTTTTACGTTCAGTTAAACTGGACTTTTAGAAACATCGAAGATAGGAGCAGGAGGAGGCCATTTGGCCCTTCGAGCCTGCTCCGTCATTCATCACAATCATGGCTGATCGTCCAACTCAATAGCCTAATCCTGCTTCCTCCTCATAACCTTTGATCCCATTCGCCCCAAGTGCTATATCCAGCCGCCTCTTGAATACACTTAATGTTTTGGCATCAACTACTTCCTGTGGTAAAGGCTCTACAGAGCACCAGCCGATGGACCAAATGATCTGCTGCATCATAATGGATTGAATTGCTTTAGCCAGGTCATGCTGAGTTACTTTGATGTGAATGTGCAGGCATTGGTGAAATCACACTTAAGGGCTCGATCGAAAGATGGGCTTGCTGACCTGGGGTAAAAGTTAAGAGTTAGGACGTTACAAATTGCAAGCATTTTGTGTGAGCTTGTCACTGGTGACTATGCACTGTCATTCTCTCTCCTGTTGCTGCTGCGATTAGTGTGATTTGAGGTGGTGTGCTACCATCTGTCGGTAAAAAACCTTTAACTTCCAAAAAAAGATATTGACTTAAATCATGGTTTTATCGCTTGTCCTTGCTCTCATGTTGTATCGGTGCTAATAGGCAATCCCAAAGCATTAAAATCTCTCGTACTGTTGGTTTCCCCCCGGCATTGCATCCAGATAACCTGAGGCCTGGAGCATGGTTCTGATATTGAGCTGCTAAACTGCCCTAGCTTTGGGCACTACTTGTGGGAGAGTGAGAATGGTGGCACAGTGCTTAGCATTGCTGCCTCACAGCGCCAGGGACCTGGGTTCAATTCCCAGCTTGGGTCAGTCACTATCGGCACAGAGTCTGAACGTTCTCCCCGCATCTGCGTGGTTTTCCTCTCAGTCCGAAAGACGTGCTGGATAGGTGCATTGGCCATGCTAAATTCTCCCTCAATATACCTGAACGGGCGCTGGATTATGGCGACTAGGGGATTTTCACAGTAACTTCATTGCAGTGTTAATGTAAGCCTACTTGTGACACAAATAAATAAACTTAAGTTTAAACAAATTCATTCTGAAGCCAGTTTAGAGTGTGATTGCAATTTGCTAATGGAAATATACAGGTCACCAAATTGTTGTAAATGTCTGACTCTAGGTCAAAAAAACCCCACCAAACTGCCTTTTCCGATTTACTTTTGACACATTTGGTGGATCACGCCTTGATACCTTTGTAAAATATTGAATGTTGCAGAGCAAGTATATTTTAAATCTAACTAGTGTGAACTAAACACGTGACTCAAAATGAGATAAAGAAGAAAAGTAGGCTTTCCAAATCCAAAAATATTTCTAAAGAAAAGTTATTGAAGTGGAAAAAAAAGGCTTGCAATTGTATTGTGCCATCACAACCTCAGAAAATTCTGATGTGCTTTACAATCATTTAAATACTCTTGTAGTGTAGTAACTGGTAATGTAGGAAACATAACCATAGAATCCCTACAGTGCAGAAGGAAGCCATTTGGCCCATTGAGTTTGCACCGATTCAGAGCATCCCACCCAGGCCCTCCCCTCCACCCTATTTCACCAACCCCGCGCATTTGCCATGGCTAATGTAGCATCCAACTTGTATACAGCAGGCTCCCACAAGTAACAATGAAATGGTGACCAGGTAACCTGTCCAAGGTGTTGGCTGAGGGATAGCTATTGGTCAGGACATAGGGAGGAACTCACCATCTTGTCTAAATAATAGTACCATGGGATCACTTCTGTCCATCTTCCATAACTCACTAAATTCCAGGAGGGTAGCAGAAGATTGGAAAACAGCCAATGTGATGCCTTGTTCAAAAAGGGAGAACTGCAAGGAATTATAGGCCACTTAGTTTAACATCTATTATTGGCAAGACACTGGAGTCATTAATCAAAGAGGAAATAGCTAATCCTTTCGGAAAGCTGAATATAATCAAACTGAGTTGACATGGTTTTATGAAAGCTAAATCATGTTTGACAAATTTGCTCAAATCCTTTGAGGATGTAATAGGGAGAGTAGATAGATGGGAACCTGTAGATGTAGTGTTTTTAGATTTCCAAAAGGCATTTGACAAGGCGCCACGTAAGAGGCTGGTGCATAAAGTAAAAACCCGTGGAATTGGAGGAGGTGTGTTAGCATGGATTGGAAACTGTCTGTCACATAGAAACATAGAAGATAGGAGCAGGGGGAGGCCATTTGGCCCTTCAAACCTGTTCCGCCATTCATCACGATCGTGGCTGATGGTCCAACTCCAAGCCTAATCCTGCTTTTTTCCCCCCATAACCTTTGATCCCATTCACCTCGAATGTTATATCCAGCCGCCTCTTGAATACATTCAATGTTTTGGCATCAACTGTTTCCTGTGGTAATGAATTCCACAGGCTCACCACTCTTTGGGTGAAGAAATGTCTCCTCATCTCCATCCTAAATGGTCTACCCCGAATCCTCAGACTGTGACCCCTGGTTTTGGACTCTCCCACCATCGGGAACATCCTCCCTGCATCTACCCTGTCCAGTCCTGTTAGAATTTTATAAGTCTCTATGAGATCGCCCTTAGAAAACAGAGTTGGAAAAAATGAGTCCTTTTCAGAGTGGAAAAATATAACCAGTGGGGTACCACAGGGATTAGTTTTTGGCCCGAAATTATTCACTATTTACATTAATGACCTGGAAGAAGGAAGAGAATGTGAGGTTTACAAATTTGCTGTTGATACAAAGATAGGTAGAAGATCATGTTGTGATGAGGATATTGTGACTCTGCAGTGGGATATAGAAAGATTGGGTGACTAGGCAAAAATCTGGCAAATGGAGTTTAATGTGCTGAACTGTGAGGTCATGCACTTGGGTAGGAAAAATTAAAGGCAGAATATTATCTAAAAGGGAGAGTGCCCACAGGGTGAGTGAAATACAGAGGGATCTGGGTGTTCTAGTGCATGAATCACAAAAAGCTAGCAGGCAGGTCCAACAAGTCGTGAAGGCAAATGGCATTTTGGCCTTTATTGCAAAGGGGTTGGATTTTAAACATAAGAGGTGTTTTGTTGTAATTGTACAGGGTGTTGGTGAGGCCCCACCTGGAGTACTGAGCACAGTTTTGGTCCCTTTACCTAAAAAAGGATGTAGTAACTTGGAGGCAGTTCAATGGTGATTCACCAGGCTAATTCCTGGGATGAGAGAGGGGACTGTCCTATCAAGAGAGACTATATAGTCTAGGTTTGTATTCCTTGGAGTTTAGAAGAGTGAGGGATGACCTTATTCAAACATAAGATCGTGAGAGGGCTTGACAGGGTAGATGGTGAGATGTTTTCATGAGTGGGAGAGTCTTGAACATGGAGACACAAGATAAAGGGCCGGTCATTTAAAATTGAGATGTGTAGAAATTTCTTCTCGCGAAGGGTGGGTGAATCTTTGGAATTCTCTGCCCCAAAGGGTGGTGGAGGCTAGATCATTAGAAGTATTCAAAGTGGTGGTGGATAAATATTTGATCGAATTTGGGGCGGCACGGTGGTTAGCACTGCTGCATCACAGTGCCAGGGACCCGGGTTTGATTCCTGGCTTGGGTAACTGTCTGTGTGGAGTTGGCACGTTCTCCCCATGTCTGCGTGGGTTTCCTCCGGGTGCTCCGGTTTCCTCCCACAGTCCGAAGATATATGGGCTAGGTGGATTGGCCGTGCTAAATTGCCCCTTTGTGTCAGAGGGACTAGCTAGGGTAAATGCATGGGGTTGTTGGGGAAGGACCTGGGTGGGATTGTGGTCAGTGCAGACCCAATGGGCCAAATGGCCTCCTGCACTCTAGGATTCTATGATCAAGGAATAGAGGGTTATGGGGAAATGGCACAGAAAAGGATTTGAGGCCAGCATTGATCTGCCATGATCGTATTGAATGGTGGGACAGGTTTGAAGGGCCTGGTGACCTACCCCTGCTTCTATTCCTTGTGTTCTTGTATTTCCCAAACCTGTTCCTGGTATGACTTGCTTCAAGGCCTAACACTTGGACCCCAGAGTGAAAATTTGCGGGGTACAAGAATCATTGATTTTCAGTGAGTGGGACTTTCATATAACAGAATCTTCATCTTTGATGCACTTGGACATTGATTATTATTGCAATAATTTGTATTATTAGCATCCTGATTGTTGAAGCAATAGGCAGCTGATTAATGCACAGGAACCATGTAATTAATGTAATTACATCCTGATTATTAATGTAATTACATCCTTAATGTAATTACATCCTGATTATTGATGCAAGATTATCCTGGTTATTGATAAAATAGACTTTCTCCAAAACAAACACCTTTATTTTACAGGCATTTTTCCAGTGGCAAAAGGCTACATGTACCAACAAAATAATGTGAGGCTTTAAAGAGACATCTATTAGTATTGCACCCAGGCTCGGAGATCACACCCCCAGAATCTCGTTTCACCCGATCCACAGTTTGGAAAGCCTTGATCTAAAGGGCAGACGGGGCATCTGTTTAACACTGTCCCATTGGAATAGCAGCACTTCAGACAGTGCAGCACTTTCTCAATACTGTATCAGAAATGCTAGCCTACCATTGTGCGATTTGGGGCTTGAGCCCACAGTCTTCTGACTCTGAGGCAAGTGGCCCATCACTGAACCATGGTAAGAAATTAATAGTGGCAAAGAGAGACTTGGAAAATAGTAAAGCAACTGAGCTAACTGTGACACCAGAGAAATTCAGTACCACACCGAGAGAGCAGCCACAGAAAAGGTGAAAGAATGCAAGTAATGTGTGCAAAACGTTCCGAATGAATTATTTCCCCCAATTATTCACATGCCAGGCATGAACAGCTTGCCTTCTCCCAACAAGAATGTGCCAAAAAAATCATTGACTTGACCATAAGTGAGGTTTAGATAGATTAAGCAGGCTCAGAACAGGCACCAGACCATAGGAAAGATGTTGGCCTCAGGAGTATAGTGTAGATTTACCAGAATGATACCTGGGCTTTAAGGGTTAGCTTATGAGGAGGTATTACACAAACTCTGGTTTCATTACCTGGAATTTCCAAGATTTGATTTGAGTTGATTTGGATTTGATTTATTATTGTCACATGTATTAGTATACAGTGAAAAGTATTGTTTCTTGCATGCAATACAGACAAAGCATACCGTTCATAGAGAAGGAAAGGAGAGAGTGCAGAGTGTAGTGTTACAGTCATAGCTAGCGTGTAGAGAAAGATCAACTTAATGCGAGGTAGATCCATTCAAAAGTCTGACAGCAGCAGGGAAGAAGCTGTTCTTGAGTCAGTTGGGACGCGACCTCAGACTTTTGTATCTTCTTCCCAATGGAAGAAGGTGGAAGAGAGAATGTCTGGTGTGCTTGGGGTCCTTAATTATGCTGGCTGCTTTGCTGAGGCAGCGGGAAGTATAGACAGAGTTAGTGGATGGTGATTTGAACAAAGTTTTCAAGATGTTAAAGGGAACGGATAGGGTAGATCGAGAGAAACTATTTCCACCGGTCGGCACAGTCTGAAAATTAGAATCAAGAATGAAGTTAGTAAATACTTCTACACGCAAAGGGTGATATAAATGCATAACTCTCTCAACAGCAAGTGATGCTGAGTCAGTTGTTAATTTTAAATCTAATATTGATAGTTTTTTGTTAGCATTAAGTAATAAACTGTAGACGGTAAAGGCAGATGTATGGAGTTATATCACATATCAACCGTGACTGGAGGTGCTAGAAGATTGGAAACAGGCAGATAATCAATTATTTTGCATGAAATGCAAGTGTTGGGAATAAACTGGACGGTCATTTGTACAATGGGACTCTAACAAGCAACAGCCAGAATGGATTCAGAAAGGTATTATCCTCTCTCTCCAACCTTGTTGAATGCACTTATGGGGCAGCACGGTGGCACAGTGGTTAGCACTGGTTGGGTCACTGCGTGGGTTTCCTCTGGGTTCTCCGGTTTTCTCCCAGAGTCCAAAGACATACTGGTTAGGTGCATTGGCCATGCTAAATTCTCCCTCAGTGTACCCGAACAGGCGCCCGACTGTGGCGACTAGGGGATTTTTCACAGTAACTTCATTGCAGTGTTAACATAAACCTACTTGTGACTAATAAATAATCTTTACTTTTGTTGACTTCTTCCAGAGAAGTGACAATCTAGATGGACTTTGGAAAGCCCCCCCCCCCCCGATTTCTTCAGCTTCCCTTAAATACATACTTACTATTTTCCTCAACTGCTCTTTGTGATACTGAGTTTTACATTCTAATTTCTCTTTAGGTAAAGGAATTTCTCCAGAATTCCCTATAGGTTTTATTAATAAACCCTGGGAAGGTTGACAGAAAAGGAACAAAGGGCGCTAGTTTGCAGAGTTCCATCAGAGTTGGGGGGGGGGTTTGTATATTGGGTTGGGGGGCTGATATGAGTGCGTGCCTCAGGACTCGATGTATAGACTCTATTTGACACTAATTTGCATTGAGGATATGGATTCGGAAAGTAAATGTACAGTAATCACATTTGCAAATGATGCCGAACAAGGAGAGACGGGTTAGAAATTACAACATGAATTGAGCAATTTTATGTGACTTGTGCACAACACATGAGATTTAACGCAGAACAATGTAAAATATATGGACAGCAAGAGAATAAAACTGCCAAAAGTACTCTGTATGATGCTGAAAAAGCTGAGGATGGAGCGGAAAGAAACGTTAGGAGTCTCGGAAAGCTTAACATGTTGAACTAATCTAGAGCAGCAATCAAACAAAGCCAATAGAATATTGAACTAGACAGGCAGAATGGTAGAATACAAGTCAGAGAGGCGATCAGTCTTTGTGGTGCTCTTGTCAGCACTGGTCACTGAACAACAGTCGAGCACTGGCATCAATAAAGGCATCGTTCTGAAGTGGGAGTGTTGAGATAGAGGATCAGCCATGATCAGATTGAATGGTGCAGCAAGCTCGAATGGCCAAATGCCTGACTCCTGCCTCTATTTTCTGTGTTTCTAAGAGCCTGAAGATGATTGTCCGTGTCAGGCAATTTGTAAGAAAATACTAGACTTTTAACGTATTAAGGAAGAAACTAGGAGAATGATTTTGCAGGGTTGTGCAAGATTGCTTAAAAACATCTTCTATTCAGCTACCATGCCCTACGAGGACACTGGGGACCATGGACATCCATGTTAATCTTGCTCTGTAGGCGAGGATCATCTTGGTGGCACGTTCATCCAGTTTGCGAGGCTCCTCAGAAAGATCGTTCTGTGTATTCCTTGATCTCTTTTACCACCGATCTTTCCCATCAGCATCAGGGTGGGATTTACTGGCTTGTTTTCTCCAAAACCAGAAAATCCTGCCTGAGGTCAATGGTGATGGTCTGCCCCCTCGCCGGCTACAATTCCTGTGGCAGGCGGGATGGAAATATTCTGGCCTATAAATCATTTATGTGCCCAAGAAATTCCAACTGTCTCTTCCCGATCTTGGTCTTTTGGTATTGGATTTTACCAGCACATCTTCATTGGCGGTGTAACTTGTCCAAGATATCTTCATGATTTGCCTCAAAAGCCACAACTCCGCAACCTCAATTATTCTCTGCATTGGCTCACTGTCCAATGCTCGCTTCCCTATGTCAGAATTGGTGGGACATAGCATTCCAGGATTCTCGACTTTATTTTCATGGCTAATTTTGAATTGAACATAATTTTTTTCACTTTTTGGAATGCACCCTTGGCCATTCCAATCCTTTGTCTTATTTCTTGGTTGCACTTTCAGATGGTAACATATTTCTTGGGTAACAATTTGTTTACTTGTTTGATCTTTTCATTCTTCATGAGGGCTTTGATTCTGGTATAATTTTGTTTTCGGACGCTCGTAGACATTTTGTTTCCTTACAGTTTATGCTCGACATTTTCTTGTCACTTTCACTCACTACTCCACCCAAAATCTACTGCGGTTTCTCTTTGGAGTCAGCAACAAAAATATTGGCATTGGTGCCTCTTAATCTCCAACTAATAATACATTAAGATCTTTAATTTCTCTAAGAATATCTTCACTGCACAATCCGAATCCATCTAGGAAATAAAACCCTGGCCGACACCTCTTTTAATCTTCATAAAATCATTCTCGGCTTCCATGGCTACGGTTTGTTTCCAATAAAGATTTCTTATCATTCGAAGATAGCAAGATCTGCCCTGCAGTGATCAATAAAACATGACTATATCCTTTTTTTTCATCTCCGATGGGTTTGTTTTACTGGACGTAAAAAAAAGGCTTATCGCAGGCAGCATGGTGGCACATTTGGGGCAACAGGGTAGCAAGGCGACATGGGGCACGGGTTGGCACTGCTGCCTCACAGCTCCAGGAACCCGAGTTCAATTCCGGCCTTGGGCGACTGTGTGGAGTTTACACGTTCTGCACGTGTCTGGGTGGGTCTCCTCCGAGTGCTCCGGTTTCTTCCCACGCTCCAAAGATGTGTAGGTTAGGGGGAATTAGCGGGATAAATATGTGGGGATAGGGCCTGGGTAGGATGCTTTGTTGAAAATTTGACGGGCCAAATGGCACTTTCTTCACTGTCGGGATTCTATGAGGAATACAAGTTGAAATTTTTAAAAATGGAACAAGGGGACTCGAGCCAGAGAAGGATCATTTTAGATCAGAGATCAGGAAATTCTTCTGGACAATAAGCTTCCAGATCGGATGGTGGAGAATAATATTCCAGAATTCTGTAAATCAGCAGGGCGCTGCTGTGAGACAGGAGGTGGTCAATGAATGAGGGTGGGCTAAATGACCTTTCTCATCCATAATTATTTTGTGGCCTTGTGATAAATGCTGTAAAAGCAAAATTATAGATAAATTGGAGTGTAGCCAATAGGAGACATATAGTTCCTGCATTGACACTCTACAGTGTAGATGTCTCTGCAGACCAGTGAAAATGTTTGGTTTGATTTGTCTCGTGTATTAGTATGCACTGAAAAGTATTGTTTCTTGTGTGCTATGCGGAGAAACATACTGCTCATAGAGTACATAGGGGAGAAGGAATGTTGCACTGTCTCTTATGTTGGGGGACACTGCAAGAGGAAAAGGTGCTGATAGCGCTTTTAATAAATATTTGGCAACATTAGAGGGTAGTGTCTTGATAGTTAGTCCTTTCCTGTAGCCCATTAGTCTAAAACCTCGAGTTAACACACTGGGTTCTACAACTACAAAAGACTTGAACTGATATAACTCTCACTACTGGCTTGGGAAATCTCACAAAAGTTGAGCACAGAGCTTTTTCTGAAATGCACTCTCACTGACTGTTAATGTTGTCAAAATGGCATTCACAAATCACAATAAGTTAGCTTGCAGGTACACCAAGCAATTAGGAAAGCAAAATGGGATATTTGCCTTAATTACAAAGATTGGAGTACAGGAAATGTTCCTACAATTATTTAACACCTCGGTCGAGACCACACCTGGTATATTGTTTACAGCTTTCATAGAATCCTACAGTGCAGACGGAGGCCATTCGGCCCATCGAGTCTGCACCACAATCCCACCCAGGCCCTATCCCCATAGCTCCATGCATTTTCCCCAGCTAGTCTCCCTGACACTAAGGGGCAATTTAGCACAGCCACCTAACCTGCACATCTTTGGACTGTAGGAGGAAACTGGAGCACCCAGAGGAAACCCATGCAGACACAGGGAGAACATGCAGATTCCACACAGACAGTGACCCGAGGCCGGGAGTCAAATGCGGGTTCCTGGCACTGTGAGGCAGCAGTGTTAACCATTGTGCCACCATACCGCCTTTTTGCACTCCCTCTAAGATTAGACCAATGAAGTTTAAGCAGAATAGTTCCTGGGTTGAGTGGATTGTCAGATGAGGAGAGATTGGGTAGATTAGGCCAATGGTCCCGAGAGTTTAGAAGAATGAAAGATGACCTCATTGGAACATACAAAGTTCTTAAGGGGCTTGATGGACGGTTTGTTGGGAGGATGTTTCCTCAGTCTAGCGAGTCTAGAATTGGGGGTTGCGGTCTCAGAACAAGAGAATTGGCCATTTAGGACTGAGATGAGAAACTCTTCACTCAACCGATCATAAATCATTGGAATTCTATGCCCCAGAGAGCAGTGGAGTCTATTCAAGACATAACAGGTTAAATTTTGCGGATAATGCAGGAAGGTGGAGTTTATGGAGAAGCTACAATCTTATTGACTGACAGAGCGGGATCGATGGACCAAGTGACCTCCTGCTTCCATTTCTTATGTACCCTACACACACCAATATGATGAAAGACCATTGAGGTTATTTTGGCGAAGGAGGAACGCTCGCTACTACTCTGGCAAAAAGAAAACATTCTCCTCTTCGTAAAATGCTGTGGAATCTTCAGATTCTACCTAACACAGAGCAGCAGGCAGCTTAATATCTTCTCCAAAGGATGGCCCTTTTAAAAACTTGCAGCACTTCCTTAGTACTGTACTGGAACTTGGGCCTTGATCGTGAATGGGATGATAACATAAGAACTAGGAGCAGGAATAGGCCATCTGGCCCCTCGAGCCATTCAATAAGATCATGGCTGATCTTTTCGTGAACTCAGCTCCAAAGAGTCATAGAGGTTTACAGCATGGAAACAGGCCTTTCAGTCCAACTTGTCCATGCCACCCTTTTTTTAAAAACCGCTAAACTAATCCCAATTGCCCGCATTTGGCCCTTATCCCTCTATACTCATCGTACCCATGTAACTATCTAAATGCTTTTTAAAAGATAAAATTGTACCCGCCTCTACTACTACCTCTGGCAGCTTGTTCCAGACACTCACCACCCTCTGTGTGAAACAATTGTCCCTCTGGACACTTTTGTATCTCTCACCTTAAACCTATGCCCTCTAGTTTTAGACTCCCCTACCTTTGGGAAAAGATATTTACTATCTACCTTGTCTATGCCCCTCATTATTTTATAGACCTCTATAAGGTCACCCCTCAGCCTTCTACGCTCCAGAGAAAAAAGTCCCAGTCCATTCAGCCTCTCCTTATAACTCAATCCATCAAGTCCCGGTAGCATCCTAGTAAATCTTTTCTGCACTCTTTCATTTTAATAATATCCTTTCTAAAATAGGGTGACCAGAATTGCACACAGTATTCCAAGTGTGGCCTTACCAATGTCTTGTACAACTTCAACAAGACGTCCCAACTCCTGTATTCAATGTTCTGACCGATGAAACCAAGTGTGCCGAATGCCTCCTTCACCACTCTGTCCACCTGTGACTCCACTTTCAAGGAGCTATGAACATGTACCTCTAGATCTCTTTGTTCTGTAACTCTCCCTAACACCATACCATTAACTGAGTAAGTGCTGCCCTGGTTCAATCTACCAAAATGCATCACCTCGCATTTGTCTAAATTAAACTCCCATCTGCCATTCGTCAGCCCACTGGCCCAATTCATAGAATCATAGAATCCTACAGTGCAGAAAGAGGCCATTCGGCCCATTGAGTCTGCACCAACCACAATCCCACCCAGGCCCTATCCACATATCCACCCACTGACCCCTCTAACCTATGTATCCCAGGACACTAAGGGGCAATTTAGAATGGCCAATCAACCTAGCCCGCACATCTTTGGACTGTGGGAGGAAACCGGAGCACCCGGAGGAAACCCACGCAGACACAGGGAGAATGTACAAACTCCACACAGACAGCGACCCAAGCCGTGTTTTGGACCCAGGTCCCTGAAGCTGTGAAGCAGCAGTGCTAACCACTGTGCTACCGTGCCACCATTGATCAAGATCCCGTTGCAATTGGAGATAACTTTCCTCACTGTCCACCATGCCACCAATCTTGGTGTCATCTGCAAACTTACTAACCATGCCTCCTATATTCTCATCCAAATCATTAATATAAATGACAAATAACAGTGGGCCCAGCACTGATCCCTGAGGCACACCGCTGGTCAGAGGCCTCCAGTTTGAAAAACAACTCTCTACAACCACCAGAAGCCAATTTTGTATCCATTCAGATACCTCACCCTGGATCCTGTGAGGTTTCACCTTACGCAACAACCTACCATGCGGTACCTTGTCAAAGGCCTTGCTAAAGTCCATGTAGACAACATCAACTGCACTGCCCTCATCTACCTTCTCGGTTACCCCTTCAGAAAACTCAATTAAATTTGTGAGACATGATTTTCCACTCACAAAGCCATGCTGACTGTCCCTAATCAGTCCTTGCATCTCTAAATGCCTATAGATCCTGTCTCTCAAAATACCTTCCAACAATTTACCCACCACAGCTGTGAGGCTCACTGGTCACCATACATCCCTTTGCCTTCCCACAGACTCCCCCAATTAACTTTTGAAAGTTCTTGCCTGATACCATCAAAATTGGTCTTGCCCCAATTTAGAATTTTAACTTTTGGGACAGACCTATCATTCTCCATAGCTATCTTAAAACTAATAGAATTATGGTCACTGGTCCCAAAGTGATCCCTCACTAACACTTCTGTCACCTGCCCTTCCTTATTTCCCAAGTGGAGGTCAAGTTTTGCCCCCTCTCTAGTCGGACCATCCACATACTGAATGAGAAATTCCTCCTGAATGCACTCAACTAATTTCTCTCCATCAACCCTCTAATACTATGGCTGTCCCAGTCAACGTTGGGAAAATTAAAATCTCCGACTATTACCACCCTATTTTTCTTGGAGCTATCTGTAATCTCCTTACATATTTGCTCCTCAATTTCCCGCTGACTATTTGGGGGCCTATAGTACAACCCTATCAAAGTGATTTCCCCCTCCTTATTTCTCAGTTCTACCCATATAGACTCAGTGGCCGAACCCTTGGATATATCCCCTCTCAGTACGGCCGTGATGCTTTCCCTAATCAAAAGTGCAACTCCCCCTCCCCTCTTACCTCCTGTTCTATCTTTCCTATAGCACCTGTACCCTGGAGCATTAAGCTGCCAGTCCTGTCCCTCCCTTAGCCATGATTCAGTAATTGCTATAATGTCCCAATCCCATGTACCCACCCGCTCACCATAACCCTTAATTCCTGTACTGTTCAAAAATTTATCTATCCTTGTCGTAAAAACATTCAATGAGGTAGCCTCAACTGCTTCACTGGGCAGGGAATTCCACAGATTCACAATCCTTTGGGTGAAGAAGTTCCTCCTCAACTCAGTCCTTAGCACAATCATGATCTTAGCACAAGACTCCAAACCCGGTCATTTTTATTTGCGAGAGAGCGCTGGGCGGGAGGGAAATTGCAATCCGAACACGGCTTGAGGCAGTTACAGTTTAGCAGGAATTGAATGCTTCTGTGGACAAAAGTTTGTTTTGAGGCCCAGATTTGAAGATGAGCCAATAGTTAATGTTGGTGTGAGGTCTGTTTGTGCCAATCAGATACTTAACTGAAAGCAGCTACTTGTAGTTTCTTTCTTCTGGCACTGTGAATGCCCTACAGAAAAAGGAAAAAAATCTCACTTAAGATGATGTTCTTTAACGTTGTGCCAATAACTCCGTTGTGCCAAAAGTGCTAATTCTATGCATGAAATTACTGCTGCCATTAATATCAGTGATTGACCTGTAACCGCCAATACTTTCCTTCAGTGCGGTGATTTTCAAATGTAATTTGCAGCTGCAAATATTCGTATACTCCTGGGGAACAGCCACAAAGATTGGCACACGCGTGTGAATTGGCTGCAAGTTTTGGCACGTTCAAAAAGATTGGCCACAAATATTTCCATGCTTAAGACACTGGATTTCAGGCATGCAGTACAGCGTTGTCACGGGAAATCTTTAGTAATGATCGTGTGTTTAAATTTTCATCTAATCAGCCCGCTGGAAAACTTATTGGAAAGCTAAACTTTTGTTCAGAGAGACATGGGGTAATAAAGGAGGCAGAGTGGATCCGTTCAATTTAAATAGTGGAACTCGACACAGGAGACTTGTAAAGAAGATGGAAGGCCATGAAATGAAGGGGAAAATGGCAGTAAAATAATAGTTTATTTATTAGTGTCACGAGAAAGGCTTACATTAACACTGCAGTGAAGTTACTGTGAAATTCCCCTCGTTGCCATGCTCCGGTGCCTGTTCGGGTACACTGAGGGAGAATTTAGCGTGGCCAATGCACCCTAACCAGCACGGCTTTTGGACTGTGGGAGGAAATCGAAGCACCCGGAGGAAACCCGTGCAGACACTGGGAGAACGTGCAAACTGCGCACAGACATTGACCCAAACCGGGAATCGAACTCAGGTCCCTGGCGCTGTGAGGCAGCAATGCTAACCATGTTGCCCCCATAGAATTTTCTTAGTGACAGACTGTGAGCAGGATGTTTTTTTTCAGACTGGGTGGTGGTGTTGCAGTGATGTTCCCCAAAGAACCTGGACAGGATTGTAGGAGCAGTTGGGGGCAGACAGAAATGTTGGTTTAGCACTGAATTGTATGTAATGATCTGGGGATATTTTAGCTCAGTTGGCTGGACAACTGGTTTGTGATGTGGAGCGACGGGTTCAATTCCCGTACAGGCTGAGGTTATTCATGAAGGACCCGCCTTCCCAAACTTGCCCCTCACCTGAGGTGTGGTGATTCTCAGGCTAAATCACCACCGGTCGACTCTTCCCCCTCTCCTTAATCATAGAAACCCTACAGTGCAGAAGGAGGCCATTCGGCCCATCGAGTCTGCACCGACCACAATCCCACCCAGGCCCTACCCCCACATATTTTACCCGCTAATCCCTCTAACCTACGCATCCCAGGACTCTAAGGGGCAATTTTTTTAACCTGGCCAATCAACCTAACCCGCACATTAATGGGGGCAGGGATAGCAGCTTCTGGTCATCTTGGATTATGGCAACTTTATGGATTACGTAGTGGCACAGTGGTTAACACTGCTTCCTCACAGTGCCAGGGACATTTTTGATTCCCGGCTTGGGTCACTGTCTGTGTGGAGTCTGCACGTTCTCCCCGTGTCTGCGTGGGTTTCCCCCGGGTGCTCTGGTTTCCTCCCACAGTCTGAAAGACGTGCTGGTTAGGGTGCATTGGCTGTGCTAAATTCTCCCTCAGTGTTACCCGATCAGGCGCCGGAGTGTGGCGACGAGGGGATTTTCACAGTAACTTCATTGCAGTGTTAATGTAAGCCTACTTGTGACGCTAATAAATAAACTTGCATACAAATCCACAGCTTGAAAAGCTGATGGAAACGGAACACTTTCAAAAGGAAATTGGATAAATATTTGAAGGGTAAAAACTTTCAGGGCTCTGGGTGGGGTGGGGGAATGACTTGAATAGGTTTTCAAAGAGTTGGCAAGAGTACACCTGGTCATTTCCTGTGCTGTATTGTCCGAGGAACCCAAGATAAAATGCTCCGAAGAAGATTCATCTGGACTCTCAACGTTCACTATTTCTCTCTCCGCGATGCTGCCAGAGGTGCTGGCTTTATCCAGAATTTCCTGTTTTTATTTGAGACTTCTAGCACTATTTTGCTTTTATTTAACTAAAATAAAACTTGCCAGATTCACAAAGGCCAACGGTCAGATGACCCATTAAAGATAGACACCTGGTCACTGACTATGACCATTGGGCTGGCTTCCTTCAGTGTCGCCCTGTGGTATCTGCAGCTAGTGACGCTGATGAGGCACTGCCCCAGAGCAAAAACACTTTCCTTATGCTGTTCGCCTCGACAACACTTTTTCTCCATAAGACGTAGGAGCAGAATTAGGCCACTCGGCCCATCGAATCTGCTCTGCCATTCAATCATGGCTGATATTTTTCTCATCCCCATTCTCCTGCCTTTTCCCCATAACCCCTGAGCCCCTTATTAATCAAGAACCTATCTATCTCTGTCTTAAAGACACTCAATGACCCGGCCTCCACAGCCTTCTGTGGCAAAGAGTTCCACAGATCCACCACTCTCTGGTTGAAGAAATTCCTCCTCATCTCAGTTTTGAATTCATAATTCTCAATGAATTGCTTTCTGTGCTTTACTGTGCTTGGGCTATCGCTTATACAAGACCAAAGCTTGAGAGCTATTAGCCAGTTTTCACTCACCATCGTGATGAGAGGGAGAGCAGGCTGGGGTTAGGGGAGGAGAAGCGGGGGATGCTCTTCTCCGTTTCAGTAGACAGGAGTAGTTCCACTTTAAAATGAAAATCTGCAGAGTAATTGCAAATTGGAGCTTTGGAGAAAAAATGTCCACTGGCTCTCAAAAGCCTCCCATTACCTGTGAACATAATGAGGGCTGTGATAAATCATTTGTACTCTTCAACTGCTGTCACCCTTGGGTCACTGTCTGTGTGAAGTTTGCACATTCTCCCCGTGTCTGTGTGGGTTTCCTCCGGGTGCTCCAGTTTCCTCCCACAGTCCAAAGATGTTCAGGTTCGGTGGATTGGCCGTGTTAAATGCGTGGGGGAAGTTATGGGAATAGGGCGGGGCAGGGGGTTGGTGGACTTGGGTAAGTACTTATTCGGTGCAGACTCAATGATGGTGCTTTCATTGTAGCAGGAGGTTTTAAAAATCTAATAGCTTGGTAATGTCTTTTTACCACAAGGTGGCAGTGAAGTCACATCTTGAGTGAGGCTTCCTATGTTTTTCTTTGATTATACTCTTGTGAAGTCTCTTGTGATGCTTCACAATGTTGAAGGTCCTGTGTAAAAGCAAGTTGTATATTTATGCAACATATGTGCTGTGAAAGGCTTTGAGTGTTTTTCTTTGGAATGCTATCTTACTGGTGTGTAACTCCTCCATTGTGTAACTCACCCAAAAATCTCCCCCAACAACAGCCAGATGCCTGGTGTTAGTTTGTGTACGTAGACTTCCTAACACCCAGCATGAACCCTCAGCACTGCTCTTGACTCTGTCACCTCCTCCAACTTACCGACTGTTAATATAAATTATGGATGATTTTTCCTGACTGACTGAAATAGTTGTTTGATTGATAGCAGTGATGTAACTTCTAGACCTTGTTACTCACTCCGTCCCGCACCGTGCTACATACTGTCTGAATCAGTCTGATGGCGCATTCTACCCCTCTCTTTCGCTCCACTTTATCTCACCCCCTTGCCCCTCTCATCCTCGCGCACACACTCTCTCTTCCCCCTCCCTCTCTCTCTCATCCACACGCTCTCTCTCTCTTCCCCCTCCCTCCCTCTCTCTCTTCCCCCTCCCTCTCTCTCTTCCCCCTCCCTCCCTTCCTCTCTTCCCCCTCCCTCCCTCTCTCTCTTCCCCCTCCCTCCCTCCCTCTCTCTCTTCCCCCTCCCTCCCTCTCTCTCTCCCCCCTCCCTCCCTCTCTCTCTCCCCCCTCCCTCCCTCTCTCTCTCCCCCCTCCCTCCCTCTCTCTCTTCCCCCTCCCTCCCTCTCTCTCTTCCCCCTCCCTCCCTCTCTCTCTTCCCCCTCCCTCCCTCTCTCTCTTCCCCCTCCCTCCCTCTCTCTCTTCCCCCTCCCTCCCTCTCTCTC